>NW_024527713.1:0-895 GCF_017590135.1 Pyrgilauda ruficollis
TTTGGGGAGGTTTGGAGGGGATTTGGGGAAGTTTAAGGAGGCTTAGAGGGTATTTGGGGCAGTTTGGGGAGATTTAGAAGAAATTCGGGGAGGTTTGAGGAGAATTTGGGGGGAATTTAGGAATATTTTTAAGATCCCTGTATAGTTTTTGTGGATCCTTGCCGTTTTTTGTGCTCCCTGGGTTGTTTTTTTGGGGTCTTTTTGTGTTTTTGGGGTGAGATCCCACCTTAAATTCTCTTTTTTTACCCCCAGGAACGAGCAGGAGTAAAAATGATCCTGATCCAAGACGGTTCCCAAAACACCAACGTGGACAAACCCCTGCGGATCATCGGCGAGCCCTACAAAGTGCAGGTGAGAAACCCCAAAAAAAACCCCCAAACTGAGCCCGAAATACCCCAAAATGTGAAGAATTCACCCCAAAAATCCTCCCCAAATTGCCAGCAAGCCTGTGAGATGGTGCTGGACATCCTGAGGGAGCGGGACCAGGGAGGATTCGGAGACCGCTCGGATTACGGCGCCCGCCTGGGCGGGGGGATCGACGTGAGTGGGAGCCCGGGACCACCCCGAAACTACCCTGGAATCACCCCGAAATCAGCCCAAAATTACCCTGGAATCACCCCAAAATCATCCCAAAATTACTCTGGAATCACCCCGAAATCAGCCCAAAATCAGCCCAAAAGTCACCCCAGAATTACCCTAAGATCAGCCCCAAAATTACCCCGGAATCACCCTGAAATCATCCCAAAATCAGCCCAAAATTACCCTGGAATCACCCCAAAATTACCCCGGAATCACCCCGAAATCAGCCCAAAATTACCCTGGAATCACCCTGAAACTACCCTGGAATCACCCTGAAATCATCCCCCCAAAAATTACCCTGGAATCACCCCGAAAT
>NW_024527714.1:0-945 GCF_017590135.1 Pyrgilauda ruficollis
TGGAATATCCATCTGGAGCCAGGGCTGCTGGCAAGGAGGGTGGAAAGGAGGAAAACTGGGCATCTCCAGGCCTGTTCCTGCCTGATGAGCAAAGGCCAGTGTCTGTCCCTGGGTCTCCCTGTCTGTCCCTGGGTCACCCTGGGTCACCCTGGGTCACCCTGGGTGACCCTGTCTCTTGCTGCCCCTGGGCATCCCTGTCTGTCCCTGTCCATCTCTGTCTGTCCCTGTCTGTCCCTGTGTCCCCCTGTCCATCCCTGTGTGTCCTTGGGTCTCCCTGTGTCCCCCAGTCTGTCCCTGGGTGTCCCTGTCCATCCCTGTCTCTCTGTCTGTCTCTGTCCATCCCTCTCCATTCCTGTCCATCCTTGTCTGTCTCTGTGTCCCTCTGTCCGTCCCTGTGTCCCCCTGTCTGTCCCTGCGTGCAGAGGTCAGAGCAGGCCCAGGCTCTGCTCCAGGCCCAGCAATGGCCACGGGCAGGGCCTGAGCCCAGGAAGCTCCACAGAAGTCTGGACAGGGCTTGGAGCCACTTGGTCTAGTGAAGGGTGTCCCAAGATGGGCTTAAGGTCCCTTCCAACCCAAACCATCCCACCTTCCTCTGATTTCCCCAGCGTTTGGAGCTGTCTCGTGTTGAGTTTTGCTGTCTCAGAGCACAGAGTGGGGTGTCCCACCTGTACCCCTCAGCTCTGTGTCTCTGCTGCTTTCTGCTGCAGCAAAGTCTCTTGTTTTTGCTTTCCTAGGAGCCTGGAGTGGCCTCATTTGCTATTCCCACACATCTGCTCTGCTGCAGCCTGTCATTCATCTCCTGGTAGCTTCAGGTTTCCCCCTCTCCCACTTGCTGCATTGCCGCCCAACGACTTATTGGAGGTAAAACTTAAATTCTTTATGTGTAAAGGGGTATGAACTGTTCAGAAATTCACAGGGGAAATTGAAAGCATTTACCCAGAAGGT
>NW_024527715.1:0-945 GCF_017590135.1 Pyrgilauda ruficollis
GGAATTCCATCCCAAATTTCTGTCCCAAGGACGAGGAGCGGTGCAGGGCTCAAAAATGGGCTAAAAATGCCCCAAAAATGCCCCAAAAATGGGATTTTTTTGCGATTTTTTGGGATTCTGGTTGGAATTTTTTGGGGAATTTTTGGGAATTTTTGGGAATTTTGGGAATCCTGGGAATCCATCCCGATTTCCGCCCAGGGACGAGGAGCAGCGCGGGGCTCAAAAATGGGCTAAAAACGCCCCAAAAATGTTCAAAAAATGGGTTTTTTTTGCAATTTTTTGGGATTTTGGTGGGAATTTTTTGGGGAATTTTTTGGGAATTTTTGGGGAATTTTGGGAATTTTGGGAATTGTATCCCGGATTTCTGTCCCAGGGACGAGGAGCGGCGCAGGGCTCAAAAATTGCTCAAAAACGCCCCAAAAATGGGATTTTTTTGCGATTTTTTTGCTATTTTTTGGGATTCTGGTCAGAATTTTTGGGCAATATTTTGGGGATTTTTGGGAATTTTGGGAATCCCATCCGGATTTGTGTCCCAGGGACGAGGAGCGGCGCGGGGCTCAAAAATGGGCTAAAAACGCCCCAAAAATGCCCCAAAAATGGGATTTTTTTGCGATTTTTTGGGATTCTGGTCAGAATTTTTTGGGCAATATTTTGGGAATTTTTGGGAATTTTGGGAATCCATCCCGATTTCCGCCCAGGGACGAGGAGCAGCGCGGGGCTCAAAAATGGGCTATTGGGAATTCTGGGAATCCATCCCGATTTCCGCCCAGGGACGAGGAGCGGCGCGGGGCGGAGCGGCGGCGCGAGGAGAAGGCCAAGAAGAAGCTGGAGAGGAAGAGCCGGCGCGAGGAGGAGGAGGAGGAGGAGGGCGGCGAGTGGGAGAAGGTCAAGTGCGGAGTGCCGCTCGTCAAGGTGCGCTTTGGGGGGAAAAGTGGGGATTTTGGG
>NW_024527716.1:0-944 GCF_017590135.1 Pyrgilauda ruficollis
TTATCTCAATCCATGAGTTTTCTAGCTGTTGCCCTTCTGATTCTCTCCCCCGTCCCACTGAAGGAAAAGGAGTGAGTGTGGGGCTGAGCTCTGGGCAGAGGTCAACCCAGCACAGATGAAAACCCTTCCATTGTATGATTTAGATGCAAAATGTGCTTGGCTAGAAGTTCATCATCTCAGGTAGAGAGATAGAAGGAAAAGGTGAATTGGAGTGGATTTTATTGGCTGCAAAAGAAGGAGTGAGATTGAGGCGTGGTGTTTCCAGACAAAATAACTATTCCATGGTGGAAACTAGGATTTTTCTTTATTATTATTTTCTGTCCTCTATCATTAGACAGAAAGAGAGCTCCACACTAAAGGCAAGATATTAATTTTTCTTCTTCTTCAGTGAGAGTGATATGGTCCCTAAACACTTGTGATGGCTCTGATTCCACTGTGTCTTTAAATTCTGTGCATCACAGGGCTTTGGCTGTACAATGCTAGCTTCTTATTAGAACAGGAATTGAAACAAGGAACTTTTGGGAATTAGGGGAAAAAAAAGAGGGAATGAGAAGAAAGAACAGAAACAAAGTAGTTGTAGTCATATATCCCCTTTCCCTGCTATGTATTTGAAGGATGAGATTCAGAAAACTCCACACAATATGTGTTATTCTCATTGTTCTTCTAACATGTCTCCATACAATATGTAATTATCATTTTTCCTTTTAACCTTTCTTCCCTGCTTGATATTCTCACCAGCCCTTGTGAAACATTATATTTTCTCTCATTGCTGAAGTCCACCTTATCTGCAGTGCAGCAAGAAGGGCATGGAAAATAGGGCCTTGTTAACAAACCACATCCTTTCAAGGGACTTATGTTCATATATATTAACTGTATACACACTGTATAAACACTTTTTATGAACTCTTAGAGAGAACAATGACAATATTCAGGGAAAAAAAAAA
>NW_024527717.1:0-945 GCF_017590135.1 Pyrgilauda ruficollis
TTCTAGCTTGGGTGGCCAGGGACGGACCTGGCCAGTGGCCGCAAACAGAGGCAATTTTCCAGGGGAAAAAGAAGTCATTTGCCCAGGCTCTGGGTATCAGATTGTCCTGGACTAGGGCAAATCTGGAAGAAAAACTCTAAAGAGGGCTCCCCCAGAAAACAAACCCACACAGTCCTTTTCCCCTACCTGTTCAGGAAGGATTCCTCGGAGAGAAGTGGAAAGATCCTGTTCATTTAACAAGCAAAACACCCCCAGCACACAAAATGAACAATACCAGATCACAACACTTTCACCCATTTGAAAAGGATGACAAATTCACAAAGTCTTTCCTGGGAGTGGTCCCTCTGTTGTTGCCCAGTCTGGCGCTGGGGATAGCTGCTGCAGCCACACGATGTAAACTCTCGGTGTTTCCCAGGTCCCAGTCTGGAGCAGGTTTGAATGGTTTCAAGAAGAGAAGGGAAAAACAGTCCAGGAAAAAATCTGGATTGCTTAGCTAAACTAACAGAACCAAAAAAAGCAAAAGCAGAGCGGGAACAAAGCAGGAGCAGAGCAGGAGCAAGAGCAAAGTAAAGCAGCAAAAAGCAAAGCAAAAAGCAGAAACCGCACAATGTACTGCCCCGTCTCTCTGTCCTGCCAACCGTGGGGGAGGAGGCTGATAACAAACCAAAAAAACTTTGCTCTTTAGAGCCAGTCCCAAACGCACAGTACATAATATCCAGCACTAACAGAACACACAATTGTGGATACAAGCATCATAACCTCACCCTGGGACACACTGGAAAATAGCTTCTGTTTGAGGCCACTCTGCCCTGGACAACCCTAGCCATCCAAACTATAAATTTGCAAATTTTGCTGGATTTCTCCAAAACTAAAGCAGGCGACACCGGGAGGTTGCATGTCCTTAAAGCCCCAGGCACTGCCTTTCATCTGATACCCAGAGCCTGG
>NW_024527718.1:0-945 GCF_017590135.1 Pyrgilauda ruficollis
GTGGGCAGGGGGAGGCATTACAAAGGTGCGGGGGTTTTGGGGAGAAGGGATTGATTTGGGGGGGGTCCTCAGTGCGAGGGTGGGCTGGCACCGGTTTGGGGCGGGGGTCTTCCCTTCACCACCCGCCGTGCCCCCTCCCCAGATCCACACCGGCAGCATGGAGCCGCCCCCTCCCCGCCCGCTCCGGCGACCCCCGGAGACCACGGCGGAGCCTCGCCTGCCGCCGGCCGTGCCCGGCGCTACCGGCGGCTCGGGCGGCGCCGGTACCGAGCAGCGGCGGCTGCGGTTCCGGCAGTTCCGCTACCAGGAGGCGGCGGGGCCGCGGGACGTGTGGCGGAGGCTGCGGGAGCTGTCGCGGCGCTGGCTGCGGCCCGAGGAGCGCAGCAAGGAGCAGATCATGGAGCTGCTGGTGCTCGAGCAGTTCCTCAGCATCCTGCCCGAGGACATCCAGAGCTGGGTGTGGGTGCGGCACCCCGAGTCCTGCGCGCAGGCCGTGGCCCTGGCCGAGAGCTTCCAGCTGGCCCGAGCGGAGCCCGAGGGGCTTTGGGAGCAGCAGGTGCGAGGGGGGACGGATTTTGGGGTGCTGGCCCCGGACTGGGAATAATTGGTCACCTCCCACTTCACCCATCCCTGTTCATTCCCAAGGAAAAAAAACCCAAAACTGAGACTGGAAAGGGGGTGCCTAAATCCCCTTGGCAGCTCTTTGAGGTCCAGGGCAGCAGGTGGGAGCAGGGCTGGATTTTGGGGTGATCGCCCCCCAAATTTGGAATAATTGGTCACCTCCCACTCCACCCATCCCTGCTCATTCCCAAGGAAAAAAACCAAAATTGAGGATGGAAAGGTGGTGCCTAAATCCTCTTGGCAGCTCTTTGGGGTCCAGGGCAGCAGGTGGGAGCAGGGCTGGATTTTGGGGTGATCGCCCCCCAAATTTGGAATAATTGGTCA
>NW_024527719.1:0-945 GCF_017590135.1 Pyrgilauda ruficollis
ACAAGATCCTAAACATTGTCATCAAACGGGGCTGGAAGGAGGGAACCAAAATCACATTCCCCAAAGAAGGAGATGCCACTCCAGACAACATCCCTGCAGACATCGTCTTCATCCTCAAGGACAAGCCTCACTCGCACTTCAAGAGGGATGGGACAAATGTGATCTACACGGCAAACATCAGTCTTAAAGAGGTGGGTACGGGTGGTAAATCCCATGGGGTGTGAGGTGGCAGTGGTTCATGGCCTTTGGGGCCAAGATGGGAGGCAGTCCTGCTGCTCTGGACGGAAAGACCAGGTAGGTCGTAAGAAAGGAGCTGCAGAGGCCAACTTGGTCTGGCTTTGGAGGTGCTTGACTTCCGTGCTGGGTGTGGGACACTGGCGCTGCAGTTCCTGCTGAACACACCTCACTTCTTGAGCCAATTCAGGTGGCTCATTTTATCCATTTTTTCCCTTCTCCATGTGTCTTGTTTTTCTATTTTAGAATAGGGTATTCACATGTGGAACGAAGGGCATGTCCTCTGTAGGAACAAGGGAAACCCAGGTTGGGTGGCATCAGTCTGATTCCTGCTTTTCCTGCAGCTGAGCCTGCTGTGGCTTAGTTACTGCCTAGGGTTGCACCAGGTGCCTCTTCCCATGGGCAAAGAGCAGGATCATGTGGAGGACAGTGATCACCTACCCTCCCTGAGCAGTGCTTTAGCCGTTTTCCTTGATTCTGGCTTTCCTGGATAAGCAACCAAACAAATTAAATACCCAGGCAATGAGTAAAACTCAACACTTCCAGGCTGACAGTCCTGGAGGTCATGGCAGGGCTGGTTGGATGCATCAGATCATCCAGCAATCTGCACGAAGGTGGGAGGGGAGAGGAAAGGGAAGATTACCTCAGTACAAGATGTGCTGTTCGCCACTGCTGCTGTAAAACTACCTTTTAATAAATCCCAGCTGGCAG
>NW_024527720.1:0-945 GCF_017590135.1 Pyrgilauda ruficollis
CCCCCCCCATTATCCCAGTTTCCCCGTTATCCTGTGCTCCCCAGTTATCCCAGTTCCCAACAATGCCTAAGAGACTGGGATGCTATGGACTGGGATAAACTGGACTGGGATAAAAGAGGGGCTGGGATCCTGTGCATTGGGATCCTGTGGATTGGGATCCTGTGGGTTGGGATCCTGTGGGTTGGGATCATACAGACTGGGATAAACTGGACTGGGATAAAAGAGGGGCTGGGATTCTACAGACTGGGATCCTACAGACTGGGATCCTGTGGACTGGGATCCTGTGGATTGGGATCATACAGACTGGGATAAACTGGACTGGGATAAAAGAGGGGCTGGGATTCTACAGACTGGGATCCTACAGACTGGGATCCTGTGGACTGGGATCCTGTGGATTGGGATCATACAGACTGGGATAAACTGGACTGGGATAAAAGAGGGGCTGGGATTCTACAGACTGGGATCCTACAGACTGGGATCCTGTGGACTGGGATCCTGTGGATTGGGATCATACAGACTGGGATAAACTGGACTGGGATAAAAGAGGGGCTGGGATTCTACAGACTGGGATCCTACAGACTGGGATCCTGTGGACTGGGATCCTGTGGATTGGGATCATACAGACTGGGATAAACTGGACTGGGATAAAAGAGGGGCTGGGATCCTACAAACTGGGACCACAGGGATCAGGGCCACAGAGACTGGGATAAACTGATCTCAGCGTCCATGGACTGGGATCAAACAAACTGGGATCACATGGAGCGGGACTGGACCAACGGGGCGGTACGGGAGAGGCGGGCCGAGGAGAGCGAGAAGGGCTGGAAACGGGAGAAGGAGGCGGGATTAGGGAGGAGGAGGAGGAGGGAGGGAAGGGGAGCGGGGGAGAAGGAGGAGAAGGGCGGTAAGGGAGGAGGAGGAGGGATGGCAGAGGAGGAGCGGAGGAAG
>NW_024527721.1:0-949 GCF_017590135.1 Pyrgilauda ruficollis
AAACACCATAAAACACCCTCTGCCTCAGTGTGGGTGGGCAGTTAAAGAGAAGGCAAACACCCAGCAGTGCCAGGTTGTGTTTTTTGAAGCTGTGGGCAAGATTTCCTTCCAAATGGGTGACCACAAAGATGTGGGAAACACCTGCAAGGCTTTGTTGCATGGGACCCAACAGGAGTCCAAAGCCCACCTGCAAGTCCTCTGCAAAGCTGTTGCAACCACATGTGTAAGGCAGGAAATAAATGCCCCTATTTATTTGTTGGTGATGTTTTGTTTGTGCAAATGAGATGGGCACACACAAGTCACTGTAGAGTGAGGGAAAATCACCTCCCCATCATCACTAGGCAGCACAGGGACTAGGAAACGGGCTAAAGGGTGGTGGCTGTCCCCTCCAGAAAAGCCCAGGATGGCACACCTGCACCCATGGGTGTGACACAGCCCTGGCTGTGAACCTGGGCTGCTCTAAGACCTCTGTCTCAAGACTGACTTGCTAAGAACCCTGCAGGTCCAGCTGTGATTCACAGATGTCAAGCTGACAGCATATTTTTATCAAACACACCTTGTCTAGTTTTGTTTGATGTCTTGAAAATATCACCTCGAGTGGGGAGGAAACAAACTTGTTCCATAGGAACAAGTAACTTTATAGAACAAGAATATAACCATTCCTAGATTAAGGCCAGAAGGGAATATTTGACTTCCTATGTAACCCAGGGCAGACTGCATTATTCCACAAAAGGATATGTTGTAGAAAGACATCCGCTTTTGTTTAAAAATTTTTAGTGATGGGGAAACCATGCGTGAGAAGTTCTTGCAATGACTGACTGCTACTGAGGAAAAGTCATCACCTATTTTCCACTTTGAATTTATGTGGCTTCAGCTTCCAGCCTTTCAGTCTGTCTTTGTTTAACAGGCTTTATTTTAAAAATCCTCTAGTATAATTTTTTTTTTTTTT
>NW_024527722.1:0-944 GCF_017590135.1 Pyrgilauda ruficollis
GCATCTCTCACTAATCAGATCATAACAGCCTGTTTGATGGTGAAACTGTTATTTTCAAGAGGCATCTCCTAAAAAAAGCTTCCGTAGTAGCTAATCAGGCCTGCTTTAGAATTTTCAAATAATAAAGAAGTAGAGTTAATTCCTGGTTCTGAACTCAGTTTGTTCTGACTGTATTAACTACATCACGTCAGCCTAACAGTTCTTCAGAACTGTATTGAACCACACAGAATTTTACAGTGTCAGGAAGCCCTTGCAAACAGAACTGTATGCTTCACTTATTTAAATTTCCACTATCACACAAAATGTTTTGCAGGAGCAATTAAACAAGGCTTAAGTAAAGGCTAACTTGATGTTAGAAACAAATTTACCATTTGTAAGATTTTATGTCATAAGCCTTTGATTTGGGCAAATATTCTCAGGTTATCAATGAGTAAATTCTAAATTTACCTAGAACTATTTTAATGCTGTTCTCTTTCAAAAAAATAATGATTACTTGCATTTAAATTCAGGAAATTAATGTAAAATAAATAAGGTTCTTGAAACTTGGTTATTATGTTTTGTTGTACATTTATCTCTGCCTTGAACTACATGCATTTCAGTACCCATGAATTTGTTGGCTGATCATAACTGTGCATAATCAGTATTTACAACAGTACCTGTTACAGCTATTGTGTCCATGGCCTGTGTTCTAAAGAATAATCATGCTTGAGTCATTGAGTTTGCAAAAGGAAACTGCCTGCATATTTAATATACCACATACCTATGAATTGTAAATGAATCAGTTAAATCTTACATTTTGGTAAGAAGGTGGAAAACATGAAATGGATATGTTTATCAACTAAAATGGAATTGCATTGATTGATTAAAAAAAAAAAGTTATTTTCACAAATGCATAAACCTATCTCTTTTTTTTTTAAATTCCAGAATCGAATGGAAGAAAGCAA
>NW_024527723.1:0-16970 GCF_017590135.1 Pyrgilauda ruficollis
AGTGTCCCCTGTCCCTCACCCAGCTCGAAGGAGTGCTCCAGGCTCAGGCTCACCCGGCAGCTCTCGGTGTCACCGGCCTGGGGGGACACAAGGGTGACACGGGGGGACACAAGGGTGACACGGGGGTGGCACCAGGGGACACCCCCGGGACGGGCTCCCTGCAGGCCTCATGAATATTAATGACCAGCCCGGCGCCCTCATTAACGCTAATGAGGCCCTGCAGCCTCCACCCCCTCATGAATATTAATGACCTGGCGGCAGCCAGAACCGCCCCTCATTAGCATTCATGAGGAGGAACCGGCAGGCTCATTAATTTGAACCTGAACCGCGTTAATTAATACTAATGAGGGCACCACGCGGCCCCGCCCCTCGGGGGTTACACCCTCCCTAATGAATATTAATGAGGTGAAACACCCCCGAGGGAATGGGGCTCTATTGGCGGTCACGCCCCCTAATTAATATTAATGATCCCCATCCCGCCCGGGGCCCTGATGAACACCGGGTACCGAGCACCGGGTACCGAACACCGCCCCCCCGGTGCTCCCGGTACCGGAGCCCCCCCGGCAGAGCCCCCCGGTGCTCCCGGAGCCCCCGTGCTCACCCTGGTGCCGGTGCCGGTACCGAGGCCCTCCCGTTCCCCCCTCACTCCCGCTCCCCCCGGTGACCCCGGTGCCGGTTCCCCCCGGTGATCCCGGTGCCGGTTCTCAGTGACCCCTGAGACCCCAGTGATCCCTCCCAGTGACCCCTGACCCCTCCCGGTGACATCTGGGGCCCCCCCAGTGCCCCTTGATGGATTTTTGGGGGGGTCACCCCCAGCCCGGTGTCCCCGCCCCCTCCCCAAGCCCCGCCCCCTGGCGTGTCCCGGGAGCGGAACGGGGCGGAGAGCACCGGGAATGAGCAAATCGCGGGATTTTATTGAAAAACAGCGCCCGGGGGGGCGGGGCCGGCCCGCGGGACGGGCACCGGGCGGGGCCAGGCCCGGGACACCGGGAGGGATGGTCCGGGAGGGAATTCCCGTCCCGGGACATCGGGAGGGATGGTCCGGGAGGGAATTCCTGTCCCGGGACACCGGGAGGGATGGTCCGGGAGGGAATGCCCCTCCCGGGACACCGGGAGGGATGAGCCGGGAGGGAATTCCCCTCCCGGGATACCGGGAATGATCGTCCAGGAGCGAATTCTCGTCTTGGCATACCGGGAATTCCTGTCCCGGGACAGCGGGAATGATCATCCCGGGACACCGGGAGCGCCTATCCAGGGAGGGATGCCCGTCCCGGTACACCGGGAATGTTCATCTGGGACGGAATTCCCGTCGCGGCACACCGGGAATGTTCGTCCAGGACACCGGGCATCCCGGTGCCGGGGGCATTCCCGTCCATCCCGGTGCCGGTGCCGCTCCATCCCGGTGCCGGTGCCGCGGGCATTCCCGTCCATCCCGGTGCCGGTGCCGCTCCGTCCCGGTGCCGGTGCCGCGCGCCTCCCGTCGCGGCACACCGGGAATGCTCATTCAGGACACCGGGCATCCCGGTGCCGCGGGCATTCCCGTCCATCCCGGTGCCGGTGCCGCTCCATCCCGGTGCCGGTGCCCGGCGCTCTCAGCCCGCGCTGTCCCGCAGGAAGCGGAGCAGCTCCCGCAGCACGGAGAAGAACCGCAGCAGCACCGAGCTCGGTCCCGCGGGCTCCTGGCCGGTGCCGCCGGTGCCGCCGGCGCTGTCGGGGCTCGCGGCGGTCCCGGGGGTCTCGGGGGTCTCGGGGGTCCCGGGGGTCCCGAGCTGCTGCAGGATCCAGCGGCTGAAGAGCCAGGCCGGGGTGAAGACGCAGCCGCGGCCGCCGCTGGAGACCCCGATGAGCCAGAAGGGCCCCGAGCCCCGGGAACGGCAAACGAGCGGCCCGCCGGGGTCACCCTGGGGAGAGGGACGGGGGAGAGGGGGAGAGGGAGAGGGAGAGGGAGGCGGGACACATCTGGGCACACCTGGGTCTTCTATGGGACCCCAGCCCATATCCCAGGAACCCCAGCCCACCCTCTGGACACACCTGGGACACACCTGAGACCAGGGTGAGACCATAACCTGACACAGAGGCACAGCTGGGACTCACCTCTGACCTGGCGGGATCCCAGCCCCAGCTCAGCCCCACCTGGCACACACCTGTGCCCACGGGAACGGGATCGGGGCTGGGATCGGGATCAGGATCCGGACCGGGATCGGGACCGGGATTGGGATCGGGGCTGAGATCGAGACCGGGATTGGGAACGGGATCGGGATTGGGAACGGGATCGGGGCTGGGATCGGGATCAGGATCCGGACCGGGATCGGGACCGGGATTGGGATCGGGGCTGAGATCGAGACCGGGATTGGGAACGGGATCGGGATTGGGAACGGGATCGGGGCTGGGATCGGGATCAGGATCCGGACCGGGATCGGGACCGGGATTGGGATCGGGGCTGAGATCGAGACCGGGATTGGGAACGGGATCGGGATTGGGAACGGGATCGGGGCTGGGATCGGGATCAGGATCCGGACCGGGATCGGGACCGGGATTGGGATCGGGGCTGAGATCGAGACCGGGATTGGGAACGGGATCGGGATTGGGAACGGGATCGGGGCTGGGATCGGGATCAGGATCCGGACCGGGATCGGGACCGGGATTGGGATCGGGGCTGAGATCGAGACCGGGATTGGGAACGGGATCGGGATTGGGAACGGGATCGGGGCTGGGATCGGGATCAGGATCCGGACCGGGATCGGGACCGGGATTGGGATCGGGGCTGAGATCGAGACCGGGATTGGGAACGGGATCGGGATTGGGAACGGGATCGGGGCTGGGATCGGGATCAGGATCCGGACCGGGATCGGGACCGGGATTGGGATCGGGGCTGAGATCGAGACCGGGATTGGGAACGGGATCGGGATTGGGAACGGGATCGGGGCTGGGATCGGGATCAGGATCCGGACCGGGATCGGGACCGGGATTGGGATCGGGGCTGAGATCGAGACCGGGATTGGGAACGGGATCGGGATTGGGAACGGGATCGGGGCTGGGATCGGGATCAGGATCCGGACCGGGATCGGGACCGGGATTGGGATCGGGGCTGAGATCGAGACCGGGATTGGGAACGGGATCGGGATTGGGAACGGGATCGGGGCTGGGATCGGGATCAGGATCCGGACCGGGATCGGGACCGGGATTGGGATCGGGGCTGAGATCGAGACCGGGATTGGGAACGGGATCGGGATTGGGAACGGGATCGGGGCTGGGATCGGGATCAGGATCCGGACCGGGATCGGGACCGGGATTGGGATCGGGGCTGAGATCGAGACCGGGATTGGGAACGGGATCGGGATTGGGAACGGGATCGGGGCTGGGATCGGGATCAGGATCCGGACCGGGATCGGGACCGGGATTGGGATCGGGGCTGAGATCGAGACCGGGATTGGGAACGGGATCGGGATTGGGAACGGGATCGGGGCTGGGATCGGGATCAGGATCCGGACCGGGATCGGGACCGGGATTGGGATCGGGGCTGAGATCGAGACCGGGATTGGGAACGGGATCGGGATTGGGAACGGGATCGGGGCTGGGATCGGGATCAGGATCCGGACCGGGATCGGGACCGGGATTGGGATCGGGGCTGAGATCGGGATCGGGATTTGGATTGGGATCGGGATCAGGATCGGGATTGGGATCGGGATTTGGATTGGGATCGGGATCAGGATCGGGATTGGGATCGGGACCGGGATTGGGACCGGGATCGGCACTGGGATCAGGATTGGGACCGGGATTGGGACCAGCACCGGGATCGGGACCGGCACTGGGCTCGGCACTGGGACTGGGATCGGGACCTGGATCAGGATCGGGATCGGGACCGGGATGACAGCCCCAGGATACACATCAGGATCGGGATCAGGAGCGGGATCGGCACCGGGACTGGAATCGGGATTGGAGCCGGGATTGGGACTGGCACCAGGACCGGCACCGGGATGGGGATGGCAGCCCCGGGACCCGGGCGGGGACCGGGAGCGGGAAAAGGAACGGCAGCGGACAGGGACTGCTCACCTGGCAGGTGCCGGAGCCGCCCCGCGAGTGCTTCGCGCACACCTGGGGGGAGGGCGCGGCCCCGGAGCCGTCACAGAGCTCGGGCCGGAGCAGCCGCACCTGCGCCTCCCGCAGCACCTCCCGGGGCGGGGCTGGGGGCGGGGCCGGGGCGGGGCCGTGAGAGCGAGCACCTGGGCACACCTGGGCACACCTAGGGCACACCTGGGGCACCTGGGCCCCCAGCCCATATCCCAGGAACCCCAGCCCACCCTCGGGACACACCTGGGACACACCTGAGACCAGGGTGAGACCGTAACCTGACACAGAGGCACAGCTGGGACTCACCTCTGACGTGGTGGGATCCCAGCCCCAGCTCAGCCCCACCTGGCACACACCTGTGCCCACAATGGACACACCCGGCTCTCACCTGTACCCAGCTCAGCCCCACCTGGCACACACCTGTGCCCACAATGGACACACCCGGCTCTCACCTGTACCCAGCTCAGCCCCACCTGGCACACACCTGTGCCCACAATGGACACACCCGGCTCTCACCTGTACCCAGCTCAGCCCCACCTGGCACACACCTGTGCCCACAATGGACACACCCGGCTCTCACCTGTACCCAGCTCAGCCCCACCTGGCACACACCTGTGCCCACAATGGACACACCCGGCTCTCACCTGTACCCAGCTCAGCCCCACCTGGCACACACCTGTGCCCACCTGTGCCCCCCACTCCTCCTGGCTCTCACCTGTGCCCATCCCAGCCCCACCCGTTGCTCACCTGTGCCCACAATAGACACCCCTGGGGTTCACCTGTGCTCCCCCATCCCACCCGGCACTCACCTGTGCCCAGCTCAGCCCCACCTGGCACTCACCTGTGCCCACGATGGACACAGCTGGCACTCACCTGTGCCCCCCATCCCCACCTGGCACTCACCTGTGCCCAGCTCAGCCCCCCCTGTTGCTCACCTGTGCCCCCCAGCCCCAGCTCAGCCCCCCTCGGCTCTCACCTGTGCCTACAATGGCTTCTCACCTGTGCCCCCCGGCCCTCACCTGTGCCACCCGGCCCTCACCTGTGTCCTCCAGGCGGGCCCAGCCCGCGATGTAGCAGCGCTGCGGCCCCCGCGGCGGCCCGGCCTCGCTGACGCAGCCCAGCTGCACGAAGTCGCTGCATTCCGCGGGCGGCTGCAGCTGCAGCAGCGCCACGTCCAGCCCCGGGTGCCGCCGCGCCCGCAGCACCCGCCGCACCTGCGCCTCGGGCCCGGGGTCGCTCAGGTCGGCGGCGCCCAGCACCACCCGCCACGAGCTGACGTTCCTGCGGGCAGCGGCGCCGTGAGGGGAGCGAGCCCCGCGGGGCATCCCGGGGGCATCCCGGAGCTTCCCGGAGCTTCCCGGGGACATCCCGGGGACATCCCGGGACATCCCGCATCTTCCCGAGGTCATCCCGGGGGCATCCCGGATAACCCCACATCTTCCCAAGGCCATCCCAGGGGCATCCCGGGACATCCCGGGGGCATCCCGGAGCTTCCCGGGGGCATCCTGGATAACCCCACATCTTCCCGAGGCCATCCCGGGGGCATCCCGGGACATCCCGCATCTTCCCGAGGTCATCCCGGGACATCCCGGAGCTTCCTGGGGCTGTCCCAGGGGCATCCCGGGACATCCCGCATCTTCCCGAGGCCATCCTGGGGGCATCCCGGGACATCCCGCATCTTCCCTGGGCTGTCCCGGATAGTCCCAGAGCCCCCCGAGGCCATCCCAGGACATCCCAGAGCTTCCCGAGGCCATCCCAGATAGTCCCAGAGCTTCCCGAGTCTATCCTGGACATCCCGCATCTTCCCGAGGTCATCCCGGGACATCCCGGAGCTTCCTGGGGCTGTCCCAGGGGCATCCCGGGACATCCCGCATCTTCCCGAGGCCATCCCGGATAACCCCACGTCTTCCCAAGGCCATCCCGGGGGCATCCCGGGACATCCCGCATCTTCCCTGGGCTGTCCCGGATAGTCCCGGAGCCCCCAGAGGCCATCCCAGGACATCCCGGAGCTTCCCGAGGCCATCCCAGATAGTCCCAGAGCTTCCCAAGGCCATCCTGGGACATCCTGCATCTTCCCAAGGCCATCCCAGGACATCCCGCATCTTCCCGAGGCCATCCCGGATAATCCTGGAGCTTCCCGGGGCCATCCTGGATAGTCCCAGAGCTTTTTGGGGCCACCCCGGATAATCCCCCCAAATTTAGTTTTTCGGGGCCATCATGATCATCCCGGAGCCCCCCGAGGCCATCCCGGGGTTTCTCGGGGACATCCCGAGGCCATCCCGGAGCATCCCAGATCATCCCGGAGCTCCTCGGGGCCATCCCAGGGCCATTCCGGATCATCCCGGAGCCCACCGAGGCCACCCCAGAGCTTTCCGGGGACACCCCAGATAATCCTGGAGTTTTCCAGGGCCACCCCGGAGCCTCCGGGATCATCCCGGGGCTATCCCAGATCATCCCGGGACCATCCTGGGGCCACCCCGGAGCCATCCCGGTTCTTCCCGGGACCATCCCAAAGTTCCTCGGTGCCGTCCCTGAGCCTCCCAGACCCCCCCCGAGCCACCTGAGGCCATCCCAGAGCCATCCCAGATCATCCCGAATCCATCCTAAAGCCCCCCAGGCCCATCCTGGATCATCCCAGCCCACCTCAGCCCATCCTGGACCCACCCCGGCACCTCCCAAAGCCCCCCAGCCCATCCTGGCCCATGCCAGGGATATCCCGGCTCCACCCCAGGCCCACCCTGGATCACCCCAGACCCATCCCAGGGATATCCCAGACCCATCCCAGGGATATCCGGGCCCATCCTGGGTGTATCCTGGCTCCATCCCAGCCCATCCCGGGGATATCCCAGCTCCATCCCAGCCCATCCCGGGGATATCCCAGCTCCATCCCAGCCCATCCTGGCTCCATCCCAGGGATATCCCGGGCCCATCCCAGCTGTATCCCGGCTCCATCCCAGCCCATCCCAGGGATATCCCAGCCCACCCCGTCCCATCCCAGCCCATCCCGGCCGTATCCCGGCTGTATCCCGGCCGTATCCCGGCCCAGCCCGGCTGTATCCCGGGCCCATCCCAGCCCACCCCGGCCCATCCCGGCTGTATCCCGGCCCATCCCGGCTGTATCCCGGGTCCATCCCAGCCCACCCCGGCTCCATCCCGGCCCATCCCGGCCGTATCCCGGCCCATCCCGGCCCAGCCAGGGCCGTGCCCCGCTCACCGGGCGCGGGGCAGGCAGCGGGCGGCCGTGAGCAGCCAGCCCAAAGCCCCCCAGCCCATCCTGGCCCATCCCAGGGATATCCCGGCTCCACCCCAGGCCCACCCCAGATCACCCCAGACCCATCCCAGGGATATCCCAGACCCATCCCAGGGATATCCTGGCCCATCCTGGGCCCATTCCGGGTGCATCCCGGCTCCATCCCAGCCCCACCCTGGATCACCCCAGACCCATCCCAGGGATATCCCAGACCCATCCCAGGGATATCCTGGCCCATCCTGGGCCCATCCCGTGTGTATCCTGGCTCCATCCCAGCCTATCCCGGGGATATCCCAGACCCATCCCGGCCCATCCCGGCTCCATCCCAGCCCATCCCGGGGATATCCCAGCTCCATCCCGGCCCATCCTGGCTCCATCCCAGGGATATCCCAGGCCCATCCCAGCCCATCCCGGGGATATCCCAGCCCACCCCGTCCTATCCCAGCCCATCCCGGCTGTATCCCGGCCCAGCCTGGCTGTATCCCGGCTCCATCCCAGCCCATCCTGGGTCCATCCAGGGCCCATCCCAGCCCATCCCAGGGATATCCCGGCCCCACCCCGGCCCATCCCAGCCGTATCCCGGCCCATCCCGGCCCATCCCGGCCCAGCCCGGGCCGTGCCCCGCTCACCGGGCGCGGGGCAGGCAGCGGGCGGCCGTGAGCAGCCAGCCCGGGGCGATCAGGCTCCCGCCGCACACGTGGCCGCTGCCGGCCCGCAGCGGGTCCTGGACGCTCGCCAGCCCCGGCCAGGCCCCGCGAACGGCCCCGGAGCTGCCGCCGAACTCCTCGGCCATGGGCTGGAGACCGCAGGTACCGCTGGGGGACAGCGACAGCGTGGGGACAGGGACACAGGGACGGGGACAGAGGGGACAGGGATGGGGACAGGGACAGGAATGGGGACAGGGACAGAGGGGACAGGGACAGAGGGATGGGGACAGAGGGGACAGGGATGGGAACAGGGACAGGGACAGGGATGGGGACAGAGGGGACAGCAACACAGGGGGACAGGGATGGGGACAGCGACAGAGGGGACGGGGAAACAGGGGACAGGGACAGAGGGGAGAGGGATGGGGACAGGGACAGGAATGGGGACAGGGACAGAGGGGACAGGGATGGGGACAGCGACACAGAGGACGAGGATGGGGATAGAGGGGACAGTGACAGAGGGGACACAGGGGACAGGGATAGGGACATGGATGGGGACAGAGATGGGGACAGTGACAGAGGGGACAGGGACAGGGATGGGGACAGTGACAGAGGGGGAGGGACGAGGACAGAGGGGACAGGGATGGGGACAGCGACAGAGGGGACGGGGACACAGTGGACAGGGATGGGGACAGGGACAGGGAGGGGACAGGGACAGAGGGACACAGGGACAGGGATGGGGACAGGGACAAGAACAGGGATGGGGACAGAGATGGGGACACAGGGACACAGGGATAGGGGAAACAGGGATGGGAACAGGGATGGGGACAGCGGACAGGGATGGGGACAGGGACGAGAATAGGGATGGGGACAGAGGGACACAGGGATAGGGGAAACAGGGATGGGAACAGGGATGGGGACAAGGACAGGGACAGGGACAGAGGGACACAGGGACAGGGATGGGGACAGCGACTGCGACACCGGACGGGGCAGGGACAGCGACACGGGGACAGGGACATCCCCCAGGGGCGTGGCTGTGCTCACTGGTCCTGCCTGAGCGGCTGTGCCAGCCCTGGGCTGCGACAGGGACACGGGGACAGGGACAGAGACACGGGACAGGGACCCCGACACGGGACAACGACAGGGACACGGGGACAGTGACAGAGACACGGGACAGTGACAGGGACACGGGGACAGTGACACCCCGACCCAGGACAGGGACCCCCGGTGCCACACGTGTCCCCTCGCTGGTGCCAGAGCATCTGTGCCGGAGCCTGGCACGGGCACGGGGCTGCGACCTCGGGGACCCTCGGGGAACCTTGGGGACCCTCGGGGACCCCCGGGGACCCCCGGCTGCGGGCACCTACTCGCAGGAGTCCCAGGTGGCCCGGGCGGGCGCGGCCGCGGCCAGCAGGACCAGGAGCCAGAGCGGAGCCATGCTGGGGACAGCGAGCCCGCGGCAGAGCCCCCGGCCCGCCGGTGCCCGCCGCTCCCCGAGGGTCCCGCCCGGGGATGACGTCACAGAGCGGCCCCGGTTCCGCGGCGGGACCGTCACAGAGCCGTGGAACGGCGGCGAGGGAGCGGGAGCGGCACGGGAGGCTCCGAGCCGGCCCCGGGCACTGCCAGGAGCTCCCGTCCCGAAACTCCCAGCCCAGAACGGCATTCCCAAAATTCCCATCCCAAAACTCCCATCCCAAAATTCCCGTCCCAAAACTGCATTCCCAAAATTCCCATCCCAAAAATTTCCAGCCCAAAAATCCCGTTCCAAAATTCCCATCCCAAAACTCCCATCCCAAAACTCCCACCCCAGAACTGCATTCCTGAAATCCCCATCCCAAAATTCCCATCCCAAAATTCCTATCCCAAAAATTCCCATCCCCAAACTTCCCATTTTCACCCCAAAATCATTTTCATCCCCCAAATCCCTGTTTGTAAACAGGGGAAGGTTCTCAGCAGAGAATTTATTTTTATTTTTATTTTTATTTTTATTTTTATTTTTATTTTTTACAAAAATCCATTTTTCTCTTTGCAAATGGGGGAAGGTTCTCAGCTGTGGATTTATTTTTATTTTTATTTATTTTTATTTTTATCCCTTTTTTGTTTGCAAACAAGTGATAGTTCTCAGCAGGGAATTTGTTTTTATTTGAAAAATAAATGAATCTTTCTCTTTGCAAACAGGGGAGGTTTTCAGCAGGGAATTTTTTTTAATTTTAATTTTAATTTTAATTTTAATTTCCCCAAGCTCCATTCCCCTTGCAGACGGTTCAGGGCCCTTTTTTCAGGTTCTCCAGGAAGAGCCGCTCGCTCTCCAGGAAATCGTGGTCCTGGGGAGGGGGCACAGCCTGAGCCCCCCCGGCCCTGCCCGGCCCCTTCCGGAAGGTTCCGAGCCCCCAGCCCAGCCCAGCCCCCCCCGGCCGGTTCTGAGCCCCGCTCTGAGCCCACCCAAGGGTCCCAAAGCCATTCCCAGACGGTCCCAAAGCCATTTCCACAATCCCAAACCCTTTCCCACAATCCCAAACCCATTCCCACAATCCCAAACCCATTCCCACAACCCCAAACCCATTCCCACAATCCCAAACCCTTTCCCACAATCCCAAACCCTTTCCCACAACCCCAAACCCATTCCCAGACAATCCCAAACCCATTCCCACAATCCCAAACCCATTCCCACAACCCCAAACCCTTTCCCCCATTCCCAAACCCTTTCCCACAATCCCAGATCTCTTTCCCAGCTGGTCCCAAACCGTTTCCCAGAGTCCCAAACCCTTCCCAGCAGGTTCTGAGCCCCTTCCCCAGCCCAGTTTCCCCCTGACCATTCCCAAACTCTCCTCCAGACTGTCCCAAACCCTTTTCCCAAACCCTGCCCATCCCAGTTCCCTCCTGGAAATTCCCAAATCCTTTTCCCACAGCCCCAAACCCTTTTCCAGCTGGCTCCAAACCCCTTTCCCACAAACCCTTTCCCACAATCCCAAACCCTTTCCCACAACCCCAAACCCATTCCCAGACAATCCCAAACCCATTCCCACAATCCCAAACCCTTTCCCCCATTCCCAAACCCATTCCCACAATCCCAGATCTCTTTCCCACAATCCCAAACCCTTTCCCACAACCCCAAACCCTTTCCCACAACCCCAAAGCCTTTCCCACAATCCCAAAGCCATTCCCACAACCCCAAACCCTTTCCCACAATCCCAAACCCATTCCCACAATCCCAAACCCATTCCCACAACCCCAAACCCTTTCCCCCATTCCCAAACCCTTTCCCACAATCCCAGATCTCTTTCCCAGCTGGTCCCAAACCGTTTCCCAGAGTCCCAAACCCTTCCCAGCAGGTTCTGAGCCCCTTCCCCAGCCCAGTTTCCCCCTGACCATTCCCAAACTCTTCTCCAGACTGTCCCAAACCTTTTTCCCAAACCCTTCCCATCCCAGTTCCCTCCTGGAAATTCCCAAATCCTTTTCCCACAGCCCCAAACCCTTTTCCAGCTGGCTCCAAACCCCTTTCCCAGCCCAGTTTCCCCCTTTCCATTCCCAATCCCTCTCTCCCATTCCCAGACCCTCTCCCCATTCCCAGACCCTCTCTCCCATAATCCCAGACCCTCTCCCCATTCCCAAACCCTTTCCCCCATTCCCAATCCCTCTCCCCCGCTCCCAAACTCTTTCCCCCATTCCCAGACCCTCTCTCCCACTCCCAGACCCTTTCCCCATTCCCAGACCCTCTCCCCCACTCCCAGACCCTCTCCCCATTCCCAGACCCTCTCCCCCGCTCCCAGACCCTTTCCCCCATTCCCAGACCCTCTCCCCCACTCCCAGACCCTCTCCCCACTCCCAGACCCTCTCCCCATTCCCAGACCCTCTCCCCCATCCCGGTTCCCCTGCCCAGCCCCGTCCCGTTCCCGGGCTGTCCCCACCATCCTGGCGCGGTGTTTCAGCAGCAGCACGTGGCCGTAGAGCGCGGCCGCGCTGTCCCCGCTGTCCCCCACGAGTGTCCCCAGGGCCGGCAGCAGCCCGGGAGCCACCGGAGCGGCTGCAGGAGGGGACAGCGGAGCGTGGGGTGACCGCCAGGTGTGTGACCCCCCCAGGTGTGTGTGTGACCCCCCCCAGGTGTCTGACCCCCCCAGGTGTGTGACCCCCCCAGGTGTGTGTGTGACCCCCCCCAGGTGTATGTGTGTTCCCTGGCACACCTGGGCACACCTGGGATACACCTGGGCACACCTGGGTACACCTGGGATACACCTGGGCACATCTGGGCACCCCTGGGCACACCTGGGCACACCTGGAGGGGCATCTGGGCACACCTGGGCACACCTGGAGGGGCATCTGGGCACACCTGGGCACACCTGGAGGGGCATCTGGGCACACCTGGGCACACCTGGAGGGGCATCTGGGCACACCTGGGCACACCTGGGACACACCTGAGATATCCCTGACACACCTGGGGACACAACTGGGGTCACCCGAGGTCACCTGGGCACACCTGGGACACCTGTCCAGGTGTGTGACTGACCAGGTGTGTGACCCCCCAGGTGTGTGACCCCCCCAGGTGTCCCAGGTGTGTGACACCTGCCCAGGTGTGTGACTGACCAGATGAAGTCGGTGCAGTGGCTGCAGAAGGTCGGCTGTTTGAAGAACCCCGCGTGTCACACCTGTCCAGATGTGTGACCCCCAGGTGTGTGACCCCCCCCAGGTGTGTGTGTGACCCCCCCACGTCTGTGTGTGACCCCCAGGTGTGTGTGACCCCCCCCCCAGGTGTGCGTCCCTAGCAGTGTCCTCAGCACTGTCCCCATCCCCAGCACTGTCCCTGTCCCCAGCGCTGTCCCTGTCCCCAGCAGTGTCCCTGTCCCCAGCACTGTCCCCATCCCTGGCAGTGTCCCTGTCCCCAGCAGTGTCCCCAGCGCTGTCTCCGTACCCAGCGGTGTCCCCAGCGCTGTCCCCAGCAGTGTCCCCGTCCCTGGCAGTGTCCCTGTCCCCAGCGCTGTCCCCAGGCCGGGGCCCAGCTCCTCCTGCAGCTCCCGGAGCTGCTCCCGCTGCCGCTCCAGGCTCCGCCGGCCCTGGAAAAACGGGAACGGGAAAGGTGGGAATGGGAAAGGTGGGAATGGGAAAGGTGGGAATGGGAAATGGGGAAAGGTGGGAATGGGAAAGGTGGGAATGGGAAATGGGGAAAGGTGGGAATGGGAAAGGTGGGAATGGGAAATGGGGAAAGGTGGGAAATGTGGGAATGGGAAATGTGGGAATTAAATAAAAACAAAAAAAGAAAAAAAAGAAAAAGCAAAATAAACCTTGTGGCAACTGTCCATTGAATTAAGAAGTTATATAACAATATAATGTATAACATTATATAATATTATATATAATATATACCATAATATATTATATATATAGTAGTTACAGATGTAATATATCATTATATTACATATATGTCATATATTATGTATTACACATAATAATATAATAACATAATAAAATATAAAAGTATATAATGTATAATTATAATATATAATACATAATACATATTATTATATATTATATATAATATATTGTATATATTATATATAATATATAACATATATAAACACACATATATATTATATTACTTATAAAATTTAATTACATATATAATAAATATATATAATATATAACTTATATGTAACACATATAATATATCAGGCGCTGCTCCTGCTGCCGCAGCCGCTCCTGCTGCTCCTGCAGCTCCTGCAGCCGCCGCTGCTGCTCCTGCTGCGCCCTGCGCGCCTCCCGCAGCGCCCGCTGCCCGTCCTGCTGCTGCCGCGCCGAGCGCTGCGGGCGGGAGCGGGAGTGGGGACGGGGAATTGGAACGGGATCGGGAACGGGGAATGGGAACGGGGAATGGGAACGGGGAATGGGAACGGGATTGGGAATGGGGAATGGGAACGGGATCGGGAATGGGGAATGGGATCGGGAACGGGATCGGGGAATGGGAGCAGGAACAGGGAATGGGAACGGGATCGGGATCAGGAACGGGGAACGGGAACGGGGAATGGGAATGGGGACGGGGAATTGGAACGGGGAATGGGATCGGGAACGGGATCGGGAATGGGGAATGGGAACAGGATAGGGAACGGGGAATGGGAACGGGAATGGGAACAGGGAACGGGAAATGGGAACAGGGAACGGGGAATGGGGAATGGGAACAGGAACAGGGAAGGGAATGGGAACAGGGAACAGGGAATGGGAATTGGAATGGGAATGGGAACGGGATGGGAACAGGGAACGGGAATGGTGAATGGGAAGGGGAATGGGAACGGGACGGGGAATGGCAATGGGATGGGGAACGGAGAACGGGAATGGGGAACAGGACCAGGATAGGGAATGGGACCAGGAACAGTGCCAGGATAGGGGAACGGGACCTGGGAATGGCTCCAGGGCATGTGGAGCCCCAGCTCAGGGGGTTGTGAGCCCCAGCTCTGCTCCTGGCTGGAACTCCAGCCCGGATGCTCTGTTTACCTCAGCCAGGTCCCGGATCTCCTCCTCCCGCTCCTGCAGGCGCTGCTCGGCCCGCAGAACCTTCTCCTTCTCCAGCCTCAGCTCCCGCCAGGCCTCGTCCAGCTCCTCCCTGTCCCTGGCCAGCTGCTCCTCCTTGGATCTCAGCTCCCAGCTCCGGAACTTCAGCTCTGCCTGATCCTGGGGGGAACACAGGGTCACCTGCCCCGTCCTTTGGAGCAGGGGGGGTGTTTTGGGACCCCGGGTCCCCATGGGGGACCTTGGCCAGGCTCCTCAGCGCCGAGTCCATGCCCAGGGTGCGCTCCTTGTCCTGCTCCTCCCGCTCCCGGCTCAGCCGCTCCCGCGAGTGGAACTCGGCCCAGGCGGCCGCCAGCCGCCGCCGCTCCTCGGAGCGCTCCCGCAGCTCCGCCTGCTGCTCCTCCAGCCATGCGCCCTGCGGGCCCGGGGACAGCTCCAGGCACCCCTTCCGCAGGGCTTGCCCTCCTGCCCTTCCCTTTTAGCCCGGCCCTGCCCTTCCCAGAGGCAAATTCCAGAGGTTGCTTCCAGCCAGGGAGCTCCGGTCCCATGCGGGCATCCAGTGGGCTCGACCTGGCCAGTTCTGAGCTCCTTCCAGCCCCCAGCCCTGCTCCCACCCAGCTGGTTCCGAGCCCCTTTCCCAGCCCTGCTCCCATCCTAGCTGGTCCCAAGCCCTTTTCCCATCCTGGCGGGTCCCGAGCCCCTTTCCCAGCCCTGCTCCCACCCAGCTGGTTTCAAGCCCTTTTCCCAGCACTGCTTCCATCCTGGCTGGTTCTGAGCCCTTTTCCCATCCTGGCTGGTCCCGAGCCCTTTTCCCAGCCCTGCTCCCACCCAGCTGGTCCCGAGCCCCTTTCCCAGCCCTGCTCCCATCCTGGCTGGTCCCGAGCCCTTTTCCCAGTCCCACTCCCATCCTGGCTGGTCCCGAGCTCCTTTCCCAGCCCTGCTCCCATCCTGGCTGGTCCCGAGCTCCTTTCCCAGTCCTGGCTGGTTTGGAGCCCCTTTCCCAGTCCCACTCCCATCCTGGCTGGTTCTGAGCCTTTTTCCCACTCCCACTCCTGCCCAGATGGTTCCAAGCCCCTTCCAGTTCACACCCTACTGGTTCTGAGCCCCTTTCCTAGCCCAGTTCCCATCCCAGTTGCTTTTGAGCCCCTCTCCCAGTCCCACTCCCACCCAAGGGGTTCCAAGCCCCTTCCAGTTCCAATCCTGGCTGGTTCTGAGCCCCTTCCAGTTCCTATCCTGGCTGGTTCTGAGCCCTTTTCCCAGTCCTGGCTGGTTCTGAGCCCTTTTCCCAGTCCTGGCTGGTTCTGAGCCCGGGGACAGTGAGACAGTGACAGGGATGGGGACAGGGATAGGGATGGGGACACGGGGACAGTGACGGTGACAGGGATGGGGACAGGGACAGGGATAGGGAGCGAGACAGGGGATAGGAACACAGAGATAGCAAGAGGGATGAGGACATGGACAGGAGAATAGGAACAGGGGATAGGGGACAGGGACAGGGACAGGGGATAGAGGACAGGGACAGGGTGGGGACAGGGACAGGGGATAGGGATAGGGACAGGGGACATGGGACACGGACATGAGTAGCAACAGGGACAGGAGACAGGGACAGGGACAGAGATGGGGACAGGAGAGAGGGACAGGGACAGAAGGACAGGGATAGGGACACGGGACACAGGACAAGGCGGGATAGAGGACAGGGACAGGGGATAGAGGACAGGGACAGGGTGGGGACAGGGACAGGGACAGAGATGGGGACAGGAGAGAGGGACAGGGACAGAAGGACAGGGATAGGGACACGGGACACAGGACAAGGACATGGGACACAGATAGGGACAGGGATGGGACAGAGACAGGGGGACACAGAACAGGGACATGGACAGGGGACATAGGACACAAACACGGACAGGGACACAGACAAGGATATGGGACAAGGACACAGGCAGGGACACAGACATGGACATGGGGCACAGGACACAGAGATGGACCCAGGCACAGGCAGGGACACAGGCAGTGACAGGGACACAGACATGGACATGGGGCACAGGACACAGAGATGGACCCAGGCACAGGCAGGGACACAGGCAGTGACACATGGACATGGACACAGCTCCAGGAGGAGATCCCAGCAGGATCCCAGCTCCTCCAGCCAGGCACAGGCAGGGACACAGACACAGGCAGGGACAGGGACAGGGACACGGGCAGGGACACAGCCATGGCCACGGCCACAGCTTCAGGACAGGGCCAAAGCTCTGGGACAGGGCCCCACCTGCTCCAGGAGCTGCTCCCGCTCCCCCAGCCTGGTCTCCAAGTCAGCCACGGCCTCCTGGAGCCGGCTGTGCTCCCGCTCCGCGTCCCGCTGCTGCCGGCACAGCCTGGCCTGGAGCGCTGCGAGGGGCACGGGGCAGCCAGGGTGCAGGAGGTGGGACCCCCCTCCATCCTCAGGGAGATCCCACAGGGCAAACCCCTGTGTTCCTGCTCCATCCCATCCAGGACAGGGAGATCCCACATGG
>NW_024527723.1:17167-30412 GCF_017590135.1 Pyrgilauda ruficollis
GTCAGGGACAGGGATGGGGACAGGGACGGGGACAGGGACAGGGATGGGGACAGGGATAGGGATGGGGACAGGGATGGGGACACGGGGACAGGGACAGGGATGGGGACAGGGACAGGGATAGGGATGGGGACACGGGGACAGTGACAGGGACAGTGACAGGGACGGGGACAGGGACAGGATGGGGACAGGGATAGGGATGGGGACATGGGGACAGGGATGGGGACATGGATGGGGACAGGGATGGGGACACGGGGACAGGGACAGGGATGGGGACAGGGACAGGGATAGGGAGCAAGACAGGGGATAGGAACACAGAGATAGGAAGAGGGATGAGGACAGGGACAGGAGAATAGGAACAGGGGATAGGGGACAGGGACACGGGATAGAGGACAGGGACAGGGGATAGAGGACAGGGACAGGGTGGGGACAGGGACAGGGGATAGGGATAGGGACAGGGGACATGGGACACGGACATGAGTAGCAACAGGGACAGGAGACAGGGACAGGGACAGAGATGGGGACAGGAGAGAGGGACAGGGACAGAAGGACAGGGATAGGGACACGGGACACAGGACAAGGACATGGGACACAGATAGGGACAGGGATGGGACAGAGACAGGGGGACACAGAACAGGGACATGGACAGGGGACATAGGACACAAACACGGACAGGGACACAGACAAGGATATGGGACAAGGACACAGGCAGGGACACAGACATGGACATGGGGCACAGACATGGACATGGGTCACAGGACACAGAGATGGACCCAGGCACAGGCAGGGACACAGGCAGTGACAGGGACACAGACATGGACATGGGTCACAGGACACAGAGATGGACCCAGGCACAGGACAGGGACACAAGCAAGGGACATGGACATGGACACAGCTCCAGGAGGAGATCCCAGCAGGATCCCAGCTCCTCCAGCCAGGCACAGGCAGGGACACAGACACAGGCAGGGACAGGGACAGGGACACGGGCAGGGACACAGCCATGGCCACGGCCACAGCTTCAGGACAGGGCCAAAGCTCTGGGACAGGGCCCCACCTGCTCCAGGAGCTGCTCCCGCTCCCCCAGCCTGGTCTCCAAGTCAGCCACGGCCTCCTGGAGCCGGCTCTGCTCCCGCTCCGCGTCCCGCTGCTGCCGGCACAGCCTGGCCTGGAGCGCTGCGAGGGGCACGGGGCAGCCAGGGTGCAGGAGGTGGGACCCCCCTCCATCCTCAGGGAGATCCCACAGGGCAAACCCCTGTGTTCCTGCTCCATCCCATCCAGGACAGGGAGATCCCACATGGGAACGCCCTGTGCTTGTGCTCCATCCCATCCCATCCCTTCCCATCCCATCCCTTCCCATCCCATCCCATCCCATCCCATCCCATCCCGATCCCACTGTGGGATCTGCCCCTGGAGGGCAGGACTTTTCCAGCCTTGGCTCCCAGCCTCTGGCTCGCCAGGGGCAACTTGAATTCTGTGAATTCTGCAAATTCTACAAATTCTGTGAATTCCATGAATCCGGTAAATTGTGTGAACTCTGTGAATTCCAAGAATTCTGTGAACTTTTCCATTTCCCGCGGATCCGGTGGGATCCCGGACGGAGCGGAGCCCCTGCTCGAGTGCCACTGGCCACTCAGACCAGCAGAGCCCCTGGCCAGGAATCCCCCCAGGAGGGCTGGGACAGGGATCTACAGGCCCAGGGATCCTTCTGGACACCAGGATTTGTTCTGGGACTGTCTGGATTCCGTGGGATCGGCTCTGAGCCCTTGGGATGGAGCAGAGGGTCCTACTGGAATGATGTACTCGAAGGGAATTTACCTGTGAGCTGCTCGTCCTGCTCCTGGGATCTGCAGTGGTCCTGGGGTCTGGGGTGATCCTGGGATCCGGGGTGATCCTGGGTTCTGGGGTGATCCAGGGATCTGGAATGATCCAGGGTGATCCTGGGGTCTGGGGTGATTCTGGGTTCTGGGGTGATCCAGGATGATCCTGGGGTCTGGGGTGATCCAGGGATCTGGGGTGATCCAGGATGATCCTGGCGTCTGGAGTGGTCCAGGGGTCGGGGGTGATTCTGGGATCTGGGGTGATCCAGGAATCTGGGGTGATTCTGGGGTGCAGAGTGATTCTGGGAGGATCTGGGGTGATCCTGTGCCCCAGGGTGATTCTGGGATCTGGAATGATCCTGGGGTCTGGGGTGATCCTGAAGTCTGGGGTGATCCAGGGGTCTGGAATGATCCTGGGGTCTAGGGTGATCCAGGGATCTGGGGTGGTCCAGGGGTCTGGGGTGATTCTGGGGTGCAGGGTGATTCTGGGATCTGGAATGATCCAGTGCCCTGGGGTGATCCTGTGCTCTGGGGTGATCCCGTGCCCCAGGGTGATCCAGGGAAGGAGCAGGGAACTGGGAGCACAGGTGAGACCCCATTCCTTACCTGTGGCAGCTCTCCGGGAGCTCCTGCAGCCCCGGTCCCCGCCGTGCCCGCTCCAGCTCCAGCGCCCGCACCTGGCGGGAGCGGGACGGGCTCCAGGTGCCACCCTGGGCTCCCACGGCCACCTCCGGTCCCCCGTGTGGCCAGGGTCCCACAGGTGACATGCCCAGGTGACACCCCCAGGTGACATCCTCACATGACCCCTATAGGTGACCCCCCAGGTGACATCCTCACATGACCCCCACAGGTGACCCCCCCAGGTGACCCCCACAGGTGACACCCCCAGGTGACACCCCCAGGTGACATCCTCAGGTGACACCCCCAGGTGACATCCTCAGGTGACACCCCCAGATGATACCCCCAGGTGACCCCCACAGGGTGACCCTCACAGGTGACACTCTCAGGTGACACTCTCAGGTGACCCCCCAGGTGACACCCCCAGCCCCCACCTGGTTTTCCAGCTCCTCCAGCCGGGCCTGGAGGCTGCGCAGGGCGATCCCACAGCCGGGGTGCTGCTGGCACAGGTGGGATTGGAGAGTTTGGGAATCCTGGTGGGGCCGGGATGGGAGAGATCCCAGATCCTCCTGGTGGGGCCGGGATGGGAGAGATCCCAGATCCTCTTGGCGCTGTTGGGATGGGAGAGCTCCAGGACCCTCCTGGCGCTGTTGGGATGGGAGAGCTCCTGGACCCTCCTGGCGCTGTTGGGATGGGAGAGCTCCAGGACCCTCCTGGCGCCTCCGGGCCGGGAAAGCTGCGGGATGCTCCGGGCAGAGCCAGGACGGGAGAGCTCGGGGATTCTCCGGGCGGGACGGGGCTGGAGGAGCCGCCGGATCCTCCTGTGGGGACACAGGGATGCTCCAGGAGAGGCCTGGGAAGGGCAGCTCCCCTCTGCTGGGAATGCTGATCCATGCCCAGCCCCCCCAGATCCCAAGGGATCCCCAGGGATCCTCCCTGCTCCGGCCCCAGCACCCACCTGAGTGGGCGTGGCAGGACCCGGCGCCTCCTGCACAGCTGGGGTGGAAAACGGGACAAATCCATCACTGGGACACACGGAAGGAACGGAACTGTCCCATCCCATGGATCCCATTATCCCATTCCATCCAGACCCATCCTAGGGATCCCATCTCATTATCCCATCCCATGGATCCCATTCCATCCCATCCCACAGATCCTATCCCATGGATCCCATCCCATTATCCCATCCCATAGATCCCATCCAATCGTAACTGTCCCATCCCATGGATCCCATTATCCCATTCCATCCAGACCCATCCTAGGGATCCCATCTCATTATCCCATCCCATGGATCCCATTCCATCCCATCCCACAGATCCTATCCCATGGATCCCATCCCATAGATCCCATCCAATCGTTCCCATCCCATCCCATGGATCCCATTATCCCATTCCATCCAGACCCATCCTAGGGATCCCATCTCATTATCCCATCCCGTGGATCCCATTCCATCCCATTCCATAGATCCCCTCCAATTGTTCCCATCCCATCCCATGGATCTCATTGTCCCATCCCATCCAGCACCATCCCATGGATCCAATCCCATAGATCCCATCCCATCCCATCCCATCCCATCCCATCCCATCCCATCCCATCCCATCCCATCCCATCTCACTGATCCCATGGATCCCATCCCATTATCCCATTATCCCGCTATCCCGTCATCCCATTATCCCATTATCCCACTATCCCATGATCCCATTATCCTGTTATCCCACTATCCCACTATCTCATTATCCTATTGTCCTGTTATCCTACTATCCCACTATCCCGTTATCCCACTATCCCATTATCCTGTTATCCCACTATTCCATTATCCCATTGTCCTGTTATCCTACTATCCCGTTATCCCACTATCCCATTATCCTGTTTTATCCCACTATCCCATTATCCCACTATCCCATTATCCCCCATCCAATCGTTCCCATCCCATCCCATGGATCCCATTATCCCATTCCATCCAGACCCATCCTAGGGATCCCATCTCATTATCCCATCCCATGGATCCCATTCCATCCCATCCCACAGATCCTATCCCATGGATCCCATCCCATAGATCCCATCCAATCGTTCCCATCCCATCCCATGGATCCCATTATCCCATTCCATCCAGACCCATCCTAGGGATCCCATCTCATTATCCCATCCCATGGATCCCATCCCATCCCATCCCACAGATCCTATCCCATGGATCCCATCCCATAGATCCCATCCAATCGTTCCCATCCCATCCCATGGATCCCATTATCCCATTCCATCCAGACCCATCCTAGGGATCCCATCTCATTATCCCATCCCGTGGATCCCATTCCATCCCATTCCATCCCATTCCATAGATCCCCTCCAATTGTTCCCATCCCATCCCATGGATCTCATTGTCCCATCCCATCCAGCACCATCCCATGGATCCAATCCCATAGATCCCATCCCATCCCATCCCATCCCATCCCATCCCATCCCATCTCACTGATCCCATGGATCCCATCCCATTATCCCATTATCCCGCTATCCCGTCATCCCATTATCCCATTATCCCACTATCCCATGATCCCATTATCCTGTTATCCCACTATCCCACTATCTCATTATCCTATTGTCCTGTTATCCTACTATCCCACTATCCCGTTATCCCACTATCCCATTATCCTGTTATCCCACTATTCCATTATCCCATTGTCCTGTTATCCTACTATCCCGTTATCCCACTATCCCATTATCCTGTTTTATCCCACTATCCCACTGTCCCGATATCCCACGATCCCATTATCCCCTGGCACAGCTCCCCCAGTTACAGAGGAGGGTCCCCAGGGTCCCCAGGTGTCCCCTGCCCAGGCCAGGTGACCTCCGAGGACACCTGGGGGGGACAGGGGCCTCACCTGCTGCCCCCTGCCCGCGGGGCCGTGTCCCGAGGGGGAGCTCCAGCCTGGGAGGGGAAATGCCACGGGAGAGTCAGGGGGGCACAGACCGCCCAGCCTGGCCTGGCCTGTGCCACCTGTGCCATCTGGGTCATCTGTGCCACCTGTGCTGTGCCACCTGTGCTGTGCCACCCGGGCCACCTGTTCCACCTGGGTCATCTGTGTCACCTGGGTCACCTGTGCCACCTGTGCCACCTGTGCTGTGCCACCTGGGTCACCTGTGCCACCTGGGTCACCTGTGCTGTGCCACCTGTGTCACCTGTGCCACCTGTGCTGTGCCACCTGTGCTGTGCCACCCGGGCCACCTGTTCCACCTGGGTCATCTGTGTCACCTGGGTCACCTGTGCCACCTGTGCCACCTGTGCTGTGCCACCTGGGTCACCTGTGCCACCTGTGTCATCTGTGCTGTGCCACATGGGTCACCTGTGCCACCTGTGCTGTGCCATCTGTGCCACTTGTGTCACCTGGGTCACCTGTGTTACCTGTGCCATCTGTGTCACCTGTGCTACCTCTGCCACCTGTGCTGTGCCACCTGGGTCACCTGTGTCACCTGTCCCACCTGTGCCACATGGGTCATCTGTGCCACCTGTGCTGTGCCATCTGTGCCACTTGTGTCACCTGTGCCACTTGTGTCACCTGTGCCACCTGGGTCACCTGTGCTACCTGTGTTACCTGGGTCACCTGTGCCACCTGTGCTGTGCCACCTGGGTCACCTGTGCCACCTGGGTCATCTGTGTCACCTGTCCCACCTGGGTCACCTGTATGCCGCTGTCCCACCTGGGTCACCTGGGTCACCTGTGTCACCTGTATCAACCATATCACCTGAGCCATCTATGTCACCTGAGTCACCTGTGCCATCTGTGCTGTTCCACCTCGGTCACCTGTGCCACCTGTATCACCTGAGTCACCTGTGTCACCTCTGCCACCTGGGTCACCTGAGCCGTGTCACCTGTATCACCCGAGTGATCTCTGTCACCTCTGCCATGTCACCTGTGCCACCTGTCCCACCTGTGTCACCCGAGCGGTGTCACCTGTCCCACCCCACCTGCCCAGTGCCAGGGATGCCACCTTTGGGACTCGGAGGGAACAGGGACACCCCAAACCTCCATCCCAGGGTCCCCTCCCCCCACACTGGTCACCTGAGCCCTCCCAGGTGACACCTGTGTCCCTCCCAGCAAAACAGGGACACTGGGGTGAGCTGAGCCTTGTCCTGGGAACAGGGAGGTGGGAGGAGCTCAGGTGGGGGGAATTCCAGAGTAGGGACGTCCCTGGGGACACCCGGAGAGGACACCTGGGACAGTGACATCCCTGGGGACACCTGGGACAGGGACATCCCCGGGCACACCTGGGAGAGGGACATCACCTGGGGACACCTGGGACAGGGACATCCTCGGGCACACCTGGGACAGTGACATCCCCAGGCACACCTGGGACAATGACATCCCCGGGCACACCTGGAGGACACCTGGGACAATGACATCCCCGGGGACACCCGGAGAGGACACCTGGGACAGTGACATCCCCGGGCACACCTGGAGGACATTTTGGGACAGGGACATCACCTGGGCCAGGGACACCTGGAGAGGACACCTGGGACAGTGACATCCCCTGGGCACACCTGGAGGACACCCGGGCCGGGATCCCCGGTCCCGGAGATCTCCTGGATGCCAGGTGGGAGCTCCTGGGGGTTCCCGGGGGTTCCCTTTACCTGCCGGGCTCGGGGGGCTCCGGGCCCCTCCAGGGGTGGGAATTTGGCTCCGGAGGCTCCGCCCGGGACGGCTCCGGGGCCAGGGCAGCGCCAGGGCAGCGCCGGTGCCGCAGCGGGGATCCCGGGACACCGGGGCCCGGGGGATCCTCGTCCTTCCATCCCAATCCAAGGAAATCCTTGTCCTTCTGTCCCAGTCCTGGGAAATCCTTGTCCTGTCCTGATCCCGGGGGACCCTCGGCCTTCTGTCCCAATCCCGGGGGATCCTTTTCTTTTGATCCCAATCCTAGGAAATCCTTGTCCTTCGATCCCAGCTCCAGGAAATCCTTGTCCTTTGGTCTCAATCCCAGGGGATCCTTGTCCTTCTGTCCCAACCCTGGGAAATCCTTTTCCTTCGATCCCAGTCCCAGGAAATCCTTGTCCTTCGATCCCAATCCTGTGGGATCCTTGTTCTTCTGTCCCAGTCCCGGGAAATCCTTGTCCTTTGATCCCAGATCCAGGAAATCCTTGTTCTTCTGTCCCAATCCCGGGAAATCCTTGTCCTTTGATCCCAGATCCAGGAAATCCTTGTCCTTCTGTCCCAGTCCCAGGAAATCCTTGTCCTTCTGTCCCAGTCCTGGGAAATCCTCGTCCCCCAGTCCCAGGAAATCCTCGTCCTTCAGCCCCAGCCAGGCGGCCCCGGAGGGACGTCGGGAGCTGCTCCCAACCGGACACCTGTGGGGGGAGAGGGACACCGGGGACACTGGGGACAATGAGCAAAACAGGGACACTGGGGACAATGGGGACACTGGGGGACAATGGGAACAATGGGGGCATTGGGGACAATGGGGACAATGGGAACAATGGGGGCACTGGGGACATTGGGGATACTGGAGACAATAGGGGACAAAGGAGGACAATGGGGACAATGAGCAAAACAGGGACACGGGACAATGGGGACATTGGGGGACAATGGCAACAATGGGGGCATTGGGGATACTGGGGACAATGGGGACACTGGAGACAATAGGGGACAATGGGGGACAATGGGGACAATAAGCAAAACAGGGACACTGGGGACATTGGGGGACAATGGGGGCATTGGGACACTGGGGACAATGAGGATATGGGGGACAACGAGCACACCAGGGGCATTAGGGACACTGGGGGAAATTTGGGACAATGGGGACAGTGGAGGCATTGGGGACAGTGGGGACTGGGCAGGTGACAATGGGGACAATGGGGATATTGGGGACAGGTGACAATGGGGACAATGGGGACATTGGGGATATTGGGGACAAGGGGGACAGTGGGGACATTGGGGACAGTGGGGACTGGGCAGGGACAATGGGGACATTGGGGACAAGGGGGACAGTGGGGACAGTGGGACACTGGGGACACGGCTGGGTGGGGACATCCCCCCTCTCCTCCCCCCGCCCGGTACCTCCGTCTCCGCCCGGTCCCCGAGGCCACCGAGGGCTCGTAGGATCCGAAGGGAAATCCCGGCTCCACCTGGGCCCCGCCCGGCCCTGCGGAACAACAGGACCCCAGATTCCCAAAAATCCCCAAATTCTCAAAACTCCCGAAACTTCCAGTGGGACTGGCCATGGAAAACACCTGTGCTGCTCCTCCCTGGAATTCCCAGTGGGATTGGGATTGGAAAACACCTGTGCTGCTCCTGCCTGGAATTCCCAATGGGACTGGGATGGGAAAACACCTGTGCTGCTCCTGCCTGGAATTCCCAGTGGGATTGGGATTGGAAAACACCTGTGCTGCTCCTGCCTGGGGAATTCCCAGTGGGACGAAACCTCTGGAAAACACCTGTGCTGCTGCTCCTCCTGGGAATTCCCAATGGGACTGGGATTGGAAAGCACCTGTGCTGCTCCTCCCTGAAATTCCCAGTGGGATTTGGACCCTCTGGCAAACACCTGTGCTGTTCCTGCCTGGAATTCCCAGCGGGATCTGGAGCCTCTGGACCCCCTCCCGTGGATCCCCCACCCCGGCCGTGCTCACCTGGCTGCTCCCGCTCCTTGGGGTCCGGCTGGAATTCCGCCTTTCCCGGCTTCTCCTGGATCCCGGCGCGGCCCTTCCGGAGCCCCTGGCTGGGCACAGGTGGGGGTGGCACTGGGGTGGCACCGGGACCCCCCTGTTCCCGTCCCCATCCCGGTGTCCCCTCACCCCCCCGGCGTTCCCGGCGCGCTCCCGGCTCCGTCGGCGCCGCTGCCGAGTCCCAGGGAGTCCATCAGGTCATCAACGTCGTCCCCAAAGGTGACATCGGGACGGGGGGGCGGGGCTGGGGGGATGGCACTGATGGCATCTGGGACGTCCCTGGGTGCCACCAGCTCTGGGACATCCCTGGATGCCACCAGTACTGGGACATCTCAGGGACATCCCTGGATTTCACTGACATTGGGACATCCCTGGGCGTCACCAATTGGCTCTGGGACATCTCCAGGTGTCACCAACAATGGGACATACCTGAGTGTCACCAACTCTGGGACATCTCCAGGTGTCACCAACACTGGAACACCTCAGGGACGTCTCTGGGTCATCAACTCTGGGACATCTCCAGGTGTCACCGACATTGGGACATCCCTGGGTGTCACCAATTGGCTCTGGGACACCCCTGGGTGTCACCGACATTGGGACATCCCTGGGTGTCACCAGCACTGGCACATCTCAGGGACATCTCCAGGTGTCACCAACAATGGGACATCCCTGGGTGTCACCAACTCTGGGACATCTCCAGGTGTCACCAACACTGGGACATCTCAGGGACATCTCCAGGTGTCACTGGCTTGGGGACATTCGCAGGTGTCACCAACTCTGAGACACCTCTGAAAGTCACCGGCGCTGGGACATCTCCGGGTGTCCCCAGATCTGGGAATCTCCATGTCCCCCCCGTGTCCCCTCCCTGTCACCCTGTGCTCCCCATCCCACAGGATTGGGGTTGATCCCATTGGAATAGGTTGATCCCACAGCAATGGGGTTAATCCCATGGAATGGGGTTGATCCCATGGAATGGGGTTGATCCCAAGGAATGGGGTTGATCCCATGGAATGGGGTTGATCCCATGGAATGGGGTTTGATCCCACAGGATTGGGGTTGATCCCACAGCAATGGGGGTTGATCCCACAGGATTGGGGGTTGATCCCACAACAATGGAGTTTGATCCCATGGAATGGGGTTGATCCCACAGCAGTGGGAGTTGATCCCACAGGAATTCCCGGTACCTTTTTGGGGACCCGGCCCCTTCCCGCCGCGGTTCCCCGGCCTGGACCCGGCTCTGGCCATTCCCAGGATTTCTGCATCCAGCTCGTCCAGCTCGTCCAGCTGATCCGTTGGGTCATGGTGATCCACGGGATCAACTGGATCCTGGTGATCCATGGGATCTGGTGATCCATGGGATCCAGCTCCGGGTTGGGGGGAGCAGCTCCTGCCCTCACCTGCAGCCCAGGTGGGATCCCAAATCCCTTGGGAATTCTTCCCCGCTCACCTTCGCCCCTTCCGCGTTCCCCGCTGGGAATTTCCCATTCCCCATTCACTGGGAATTTCCCCTTTGGGAATTTCCCTTCCCCCACTGGGAATTTCCCATTCTTTGGGAATTTCCCATTCCCCATTCACTGGGAATTCCCCGTTCTTTGGGAATTTCCCACTCTCCATTGGAAATTTCCCAGTTTTGGGAATTTCCCGTTTCTTGGGATTTCTCCCCCTCGATCCTGATCCCGGGCACAGCCCAGGTGAGGGGGTGGGGCGGGGCCCCAGGTGCTCCCAGGTGAGCACACCTGGAGAACGAGGCTCAGCCCGGCCTGGGTGGGGGAGGGCAGGGCTGGGAGGGGCTCACCTGGGGTCACCTGGGCCCACCTGGGCTCACCTGCAGGAAGGGGGCGTGGGAACCTCGGGAGGGCGGAGCCGGGGCCTCCTCTGGAAACAAGGGAGGGGTCAGGGATGGACACGGAGACAGGTGGGAACGGGGAGGGCGGGGCATCCCCCCAGGTGAGCCCAGGTGAGCCCCAGGTGATCCTGGGGAAGGGGTTTCCCTCTAGGTGACCCCAGGTGTTCCCAGGTGATTCCCCCCAGGTCATCCCAGGTGATCCCCTCCCCAGTCACCAAGATGTTCCCAGGTGATCCCCTCCAGATGACCCTCCCAGGAGTTCCCAGGTGAGCCCAGGTGACCCCCCCAGGTGACCCCCTTGGGAGCTCCCACTTTACCATCGGATCCCAGGAGCTCCCCGAGCACGTCCCCGACGGGATCTGGAACAGGCCAGAGCCCAAGTGAGCCCCAGGTGTGCTCCACACACCAGGCAGGTGGGAAAAGCTCCTGGAACACCTCACCTGTGTCCTAGAACACCTCACCTGTCTCTGGGACACCTCACCTGTCTCTGGAACATCTCACCTGTCTCTGGGACACCTCACCTGTCTCTGGGACATCTCACGTGTGTCCTAGAACATCTCACCTGTCTCTGGGACACCTCACCTGTCTCTGGGACATCTCACGTGTGTCCTAGAACATCTCACCTGTCTCTGGGACACCTCACCTGTCCCCTAGGACATTCCGATCCCGCCCCATCCCAGCATTCCCAGGGACCCAAATCCCCTGGAGAGCAGGTGGGGACAGGTGAGGGGGATGAGGACAGGTGAGGACAGGTGAGAGCACTCACCTGGCGAGCTGCTCCGGGCCCTGGCAGCCTGCGGGAAGACAAAATTCCCTTGGGAGAAACGGAAGCACCGAAATCTCCCCACACGGCAAAGGTGAGACAGGAGGGGTTCCCACCCGGATCCCCTCGCCGGTCTCCCCTCACTCACCCTGGCCCGTCCCGGCCTGTCCGCCATTCCCGGGCGGTCCCAGCTCCGCCGCCCGGTACCGGCTCCGGCCCCCGCGCTCAGCGCCGCCCCGGCCGCGGCCCTGGGGGGAGAGGGAGGCGCCGCTCGGGTCCCGGTCCCGTTCCGGGTCCCGCTCCCGGTCCCGTTCCCTCTCCCGTTCCCGCCCGGGGCTCCGCCGCCTCCCTCACCCGCTCCCGCGCTCGCCATGGGCGCCGCCATATTGCGCGCCATCCTCATGTAAGGCCCCCGCTGCCATAGCAACGAGGCTGCCCCGCTCGGCGCCTGATTGGAAACCCGCCGTTACCATAACAACGAGGCTACCCACGCGCCGCCCCAAGGAAGGCCCCCCGCTGCCATGGTGACGGGGCTGCCCCGAGCAGCGCCTGACCCGAGCCTCTGTCGCGATTCTCCTCCTATCGCCGGCGATTCCCCGGTATCGCGGGGTTTATCCTGTCGGGAACTCTGCGTTCCTCCCCAGCCGGGATCCAGGCTCGGGTACCCCCGTAGGAAACATCGCGATATCGCGACACAACCCCCGGATATCGCCAGAAAATCCCAAAAATCGCCCGGAGGCCCAAAAATCGCTTTTATTGATCAACAAACGGGGCCAGGCCGGAAACGGGGGAGGGGACTGGGCCGTACTGGGATATACTGGGAGCACTGGGCTGGACTGGGTTGGACCGGTCCGGACCGGTTTGGACTGGGTTGGACTGGGACTGCTGGACCGGTTTGGACCGGTTTGGACTGGGTTGGACTGGGAGCACTGGGACTGCTGGACCGGTTTGGACCGGTCTGGACTGGTCCGGACTGGTGGGGCCCTACTGGTAGTAGAGCTCCAGGTTCATCCCGTCGTGGATCTCATCTGGAGGCGCCGTCAAGGAAAACAAATTTGGGGTTTTGGGGTGGGGCGGGAGGGTTTCTGGGATTTTGGGGTTCTGGGGGTTTTTGGGGTTCTGGGAATGCTTGAGGTTCTGGGGGTGTTTGGGTTTTTGGGGGGATTTAAGGTTCTGGGGATTTGGGGGTTGGATTTTGGGGTTCTGCAGTTTTTGGGGTCGGGTTTTGGGGTTCTGGGGGTTTTTGGGGTTCTGGGGGTGTTTGGGGTCGGGTTTTTGGGGTTGGGTTTTTGGAGTTTTGGGGTTTTGGAGAGGAGCCCTGGGGTTTTTGGGGTTCTGGGGTTGAAGGGTTTTGGAGAGGGGCTCTGGGGGTTTTTTGGGGTTCTGGGGTGTTTGGGATTCTGGGGGTGTTTGGGTTTTAGGGGAGGTTTTGGGGTTTGGGTTTTTTGGGGTCTCTGGGGTTCTGAGGGGTGTTTAGGGTAGGGTTTTTGGGGTTCTGGGGGGTTTTTGGGGTCGGTTTTTGGGGTTCTGGGGTTTTTTGGGGTCGGGTTTTGGGG
>NW_024527723.1:31310-31739 GCF_017590135.1 Pyrgilauda ruficollis
TGTCACTAAAACCCTTCAGGTGCTCCCTCAGGGCCCCCCAAATCCTCTGGGGTGCCCCCCAAAGCCCTCAGATGCTGCCTTAGAACCCCCCAAAACCCTGGAGGCGCCCCCCAGGTGCCCCCAGACCATTTTTTGAGCACGATCTTGTCCCAGCGGGTGCCGGTCTGCGCCGCTATCAGCTTCTTCAGGTCCCGGATCGAGTCCTCGGGGCTGCGCCGCCGTCAAGGAAACGGGGACACAGGGACACAAACACAGCCCAAAACACCCCAAAACTGCCCCAAAACCAGCCCAAAACCTGCCCCAAAACTGCCCCAAAACTAGCCCAAAACCTGCCCCAAAACTGCCCCAAAACCTGCCCAAAACACCCCAAAACCTGCCCCAAACCTGCCCCAAAACACCCCAAAACCACAGCAAAACCAGCCCAAAACA
>NW_024527724.1:0-944 GCF_017590135.1 Pyrgilauda ruficollis
TTTTTTTTATTTAAGTGTACTGAATGCTTGATTATACCTAATTGTCATCCCAAGCTTACACACTGAGGAAAAAAACTCCTTTTGCAAGATTCTGACTGTATTTTGTAACACATTAGAGGAACTCTCATATGGATTACATCTCCTGAGTCTGCTGGTGCCTGACATATGTTCTGTGAAAAAGAAAAATGACATATTGTTCTGTAAAACTACTCCCCGTGTCTCCCCACTTGCCAAGTTTACTATACATTGTGTGAAAGGAAAAAAAATGTCCAGAATATTTCAGGAAAAGTGGAACAAACAATTACAGTTGATTGTGACAGCAATGAATATACTTTTAAGTATAAATGCTGGTATCAGGAATATCCTTTAAGCTCTTTGAAATGCTTTCACTTGGCAAATTTCAGATTGCCTGGTTTGTACCCTGTAGAACAGGCCCAGCCCTGTTTATAGATATAAATTGAGATTATTAAGGAATACTAGGTGTGATGAGCAAACCATGAATTATAGATAACAGCTTTCACAATGCTTTTTGAAATGCACACCAATGATGCTTTGCCACAGAAACCTGTATACAAAATACCACATTTAACAGTGGCATTAAAGAAACTCAGGAGATAATAGAGCAGAAAGAACATGTCCTTGGACTAATTTATAGAGTGCAATTACATTTTAATGTGTAAAATGACTTTGAATGAGGAATTTCAGCTTTGTTTTCTCTGGAGATTACAAGAGAAATAAAAAAAGTTGATCCTTGGAAATGAGGATTTCAAGACTATTGTATTCCAATATAGTCCATCAGATCTCACGTGCTACTTCTGATGCTGTTTGGATAGAAACATTAAACAGAGATTAACTACTTCAAGAAGTGGAGGTAATAAGGATGCAGTGTTCCTCTCATTCTTTAGGGTCAAAACCTAATTCAGGACTTAAGGTGATGCCCTCTT
>NW_024527725.1:0-944 GCF_017590135.1 Pyrgilauda ruficollis
AAAAAAAAAAAAAGTCCAACAAAATATAAATATTACAGACAAAGATCAGATTTAGCACCACCTTTGGTCCAAGCAATCAATGAACTGGGAGATGACAGGTAAAGTTTGTTTAGCAAGTCCTTTCTGCCTGAGTCTTTGAAAGCATTAGAGGTTCATATTGCAAGAACTTGTAATTTCTCTGAGAAAACACTTCTCAAATTCTGGCAGTCCCTCACAACCTCCCAGGGTCCTGCACACAGGGAGGGGGGAGAATCCTGGCTGGGCAGCAGGATACTGATCCAGGTCAGCAAAGGTCACTCAGAGTGCTTGGCAGAGCCCTGTGGGACATGGCAAACACCGTGCCAAGGGTCTGCTCCTGCTTTGGCCCAGCAGAGCTCTGAGCTCAGGCACAGAGCAGGAAGAGCAGTGACAGCATCCTGGATTTCCCTTTCCACTAACATTTGCCCCCCTCCACCAGCTGTGAGTTGCCAGGGTGGGTGATGCCTGAAAGGAGCTGAAGTTGCCTCAATGCAAGTTATTTCAGCATATCTGGAACATGCAATTCAGGAGTTCTTTTATCAGTTGCAGTTTACTCCAAGGCCTTTTTAGGCTCCTCTTTTCCAATACACACATGCATATCAGATGCATGGCTCTGAATTTTTGCAAAGAGGTGTCACTGGCCAGCACTAGTGTATGCCAGGACACAATCACAAGGACCTGTGATAATCCTAGAAGAAAAATAAAGCACCTGGCCATATTTTATGTTTCTTATAACTCACTCTCCTAAGTGTCCAGAACTCAAATTGTCTTTTCCTTTCCTGCAGGAATTTTTGAGCAGTCCTGATTAACCATTATTAAATGCTGTTCAGTTCCAAAATAACAACCGCTCTAACAAATGCCTATAGAGAAATGCTGAGATCTACTTTTAGGCACAGTAATCTGCTGTCTGTTCTGCATCTTCACAT
>NW_024527726.1:0-944 GCF_017590135.1 Pyrgilauda ruficollis
TAGATGATAAATAGGGATAAGGGACAGTTTGAGAGAAGTGTCTGAGTACACCAAGTCCTGGGAGAAGCCCCACAGAGGTAAGTTTTGGGAATGGGAGCTATGGGGAAAGGAAGAGACATTGCAGCAGAGGGGGAGTGCAGACAATGCCTAGTATGGAAAAATATTTTTCCATAAGAAAGCTGAGTCTAACTTTGTCAGCTGACAAAGATACTTTGAGTCAGGATGTGAGGAAGGATTCAAACAGTGTGCCTGTGTCTTATCTTTCTACAGGGCATTGTGGCCCATTGCAAATACACACCTCTTTATCTCACTATACAGAACAAGCAGTTTCAGAACAAATGGTCATGTGGTCTATAGAAATGCAAAATAATTGATTTAAGCTCAATTCTCACTTCTTATCTTGCGTCTGGTTTAAACACTATTTCACTAAGACTGAAATTTTTCTCCTGTTTTTTAGCTGTCTACCAATTAGTTATCTATTACTAATAAATTGTTTGGGTCTCTCTCTAGTCAGCACAGGACATTATATTCTCAGTGGCCTTTCCTTCCCATTCTCATTATCTTTTTTCTTTATCTTTTTCTCTTTACTGCTTTTCTCTGTGTTTCTTTGTTTTCTTTCTTTCATTGTACCTTTCTGCATTTCTTATTTGGGATAATTTTTTACAGACTTTGTGTACTAGATCTGGCTCTAGAAGAATCTGGTGAATGCCATAGCTGGGTGCAGTTGCTGAGTGAGAAGTGAAAAGAAATGGGTATTTATCTGTCAGTAGTGTGGAGCTGTCAAGGGTCCACTGATAGCTACCCAGCAGAAACTAATAACACTGTGAAGAAAAAGCCATTATTGTTTTCTTTAAATGCTTAATGAATACTTCCCAAAACCATGACATACCCCACTATACTTTCTCCTCTTTAAACAGAAAAGCTCATTCAATTTTTTTTTTTTT
>NW_024527727.1:0-944 GCF_017590135.1 Pyrgilauda ruficollis
TAATCATAAATTAATTTGGTTAATTAATCTGGTTTGCACACTGGCTTCTACAAAAGAAATAATTATTAGGGGTCAGCATTCTTCTCATTGTGTTGATTAACACAAAAGTAATCACTGCATACATTGACAGAGACCCTTCCTTTAATTGGTACAATATGCAAAATACAAATATTCTATTTTATTAATAATTTTTCAACACACAGTCTAAATAAGCAGCTTCCAATTCTCCTCAAAGAAACTGGGCCATTACACAAACCTCATATCTAAACATCTGTGTGGCAGAAAGCCATTCTCTCCCCTGCACCTCTTGCATCTTACCATGCTGGACCCAAATTTGGAGTCGCACTTTTGTTACCCCTGACTGCACACAAAATCCTCATGCCAGCTCAGGGTTTACCTTCCTTTGCTTTCTGAAATGAAATACTAAAATATGTATAATCCAGAGAAAACCTGGCAACTGGTGAGCAAAACACACTTGAACTCTTCCTGAACTGCCATTTGACCAATGCTTATTCAAGAAATCATTCTGAAGTCATGCCACTATGACTATAAAAAGCAAATATGCATTGCAAAAATAATTTACCATAATTTACTAACAAAAAGGCAGTAGGGAATGCAGTATTCTTTTATGAAACTCCTGTTTTTTCTTTACACCGTTCCAATCATTGATATCATATAGCTATCCCATCTCCAGGGTTTTTTTTTAAATCTCTCTTTCATATATCCCACATTCTAGTAACTCCTAGCAACCCATAAGGCATTGTTGTACATGGGAGATTAAATTTTAAACATACTTAACACACTGAGTTTGTGATAGCAAAACTAAGTTAACCACAAATGTGGATGAATTTCTCATTAAAAATGTTGTAATTATACTGGTACGAGAAAAAAATTCCTGACCAGAGGTCTATACACACTGAGGAGGTCTCTAAATTATGGTACAA
>NW_024527728.1:0-944 GCF_017590135.1 Pyrgilauda ruficollis
AGTATGAACCGGTTTGGACTGGTTTGGAGGGGTTTGAACCGGTTTGGAGGGGTTTGGAGCCACCTTCGCCATCTCCATCCTGCAGCAGGTGGAGCTGGAGCTCAAGGCCACGCAGGCGCTCGTGCTGGCCCCCACCCGCGAGCTGGCCCAGCAGGTACCAGTACACACCAGTTTGAACCAGTATGAACCGGTTTGAACCGGTTTGAACCGGTTCGGAGGGGTTGGGACCAGTATAACCCAGTTTGAACCGGTTTGGAGAGGCGGGGACAGGTGTGGGCGTGCACAGAGCGCCCCCTAGTGGCTCATGGGGAGGGCGTGGCACACCTGGGCAGGTACCAGTACACACCAGTATGAACCAGTTTGAACCGGTTTGGAGGGGTTTGGGCCAGTACAAACCAGTTTAAACCGGTTTGGAGAGGCGGGGACAGGTGTGGGCGTGCGCAGAGCGCCCCCTAGTGGCTCATGGGGAGGGCGTGGCACACCTGGGCAGGGACCAGTACGGACCAGTTTGGACCAGTATGGACCGGTTTGAACCGGTTCGGACCGGTTTGGACCAGTATAAACCAGTGCCAGTGACTCCAAACCAGTATAAACCAGTTTGGACTGGTTTGGAAGGGTTTGGACCAGTTTAAACCAGTATAACCCACCCTCAATGGCTCCAAACCAGTATAACCCGTTCCAAACCGGTCCAAACCAGTCTAACCCAGTCCAAACCAGTATAACCCGGTCTCAGCCAGTTTGGACCAGTATAAACCAGTTTGAAGGGGTTTGGACAGGTATAACCCAGTCCAAACCAGCCTAAACCAGTATAATCCAGTATAACCCAGTCCAAACCAGTATAACCCAGCCTCAATGGCTCCAAACCAGTATAACCCATTCCCGGGATTCAAGCGGGGATTTTTGCCTGATGACGTCACTGACGATGTCACCGATGACGTCACAGA
>NW_024527729.1:0-943 GCF_017590135.1 Pyrgilauda ruficollis
AAATCCCCAAAAATCCCCCAAAACTGCTCCAAAACGTCCCCGAATTTCCTTCAAATCCCCCCAAATTGCCCCAAGACCCCCAAACTCCCCCCAAATCCCTCAAAATTCTCCCCAAACTGCCCTAAAATTCCTAAAATCCTCCCAAACTCCCCCCAGATCTCCCAAAAATCCTCCAAAATTCCCCCCAATTCCTCCCAAATTACCCCAAAACTGCTCCAAAATACCCCCCAAATTGCCCCAGAATCCTCCCAAATCCCCCCAAAATTCCCCTCAATTCCCCAAAATCTCCCCAAAACTGCTCCAAAATCCCCCTAAATTCCCCCCAAACTTCCCCAAAATTCCCAAAACCAACCTAAAATCCCCCAAAACCACCACAAATTTCCCCAAAATCCTCCCAAAATCTCCCAAATCTGCCTCTAAAATTCCCCAAAATCCCCCTAAATTTCCCCAAAATTCCCCCAAAACTGCTCCAAGATCCCCCCAAAATCGCCCCAAATCCCCCTCAAATTGCCCCAAATTTTCCCCCAAACCCCTCCAAAATTTCCAAAATTCCCCCAAACTCCATCCAAATTCCCCCAAAATTCACAAAATCCCCCAAATCTGCCCCTAAAATCCCCCAAAACTGCCCCAAAATTCCCAAAATCCCCCAAATTTGCCCCAAACTGCACCAAAATTTCCAAAATTCCCCAAAACTCCCCACAAATCCCCCAAAATCCCAAACTGCCCCAAAATTCCCCCAAACTCCCCACAAATCCCCCAAAATTGTCCCAAAATCCTCCCAAATTCCCCCCAATTCCCCAAAACTTCCCCAAAATTCTCCCAAATCTCCTCAAAACTGCTCCAAACCCCCCCAAAACACCCCAAACGTCCTCAAAATTCCCAAAATCCCCCCAAAATTGTCCCAAACTTCCCCAAATCCCCCCAAATTTCCCGAAATCCCCCC
>NW_024527730.1:0-947 GCF_017590135.1 Pyrgilauda ruficollis
CCATTTCCTTCTGAAGGACCAGAGAAATAAGGGGAATGAGGGCCGTGTCTAGAAGCACAGGCACGCTCCTGAGCAGGGGACAGTTTGCAGAGGTGTGCGGGGATGGCAGAGGACGGGTGCCAGGGCCCGGGAGCGGGGTCTGTGCCCCGGCTGGACCCCACGCTGAGCCTCACGCCTGCTGTGCCAGCGAGCAGCGACCCTCAGGGGAGCACTGCGCCCGCCGGGCCGCGGGGAGCGCTCCCAGAACGGCCCAAAACCAGAGTCCGGAGGGGATGCTCTCAATGCGCGTACGGAACATCACCAAGGAGAAAACTCAGAATTTAAACTTTCAGTAACACATAGCAACGTTTTATAAAAATATAAAAATATAGAGTGAAGCTTTAGTAATATATAGCAATTAAGTATTATGCAGTGTTTAGTATATAGTGTTATATAGTATTTGGTCATATATAAAACAAAAGTTGTAAAACAGTAACTAATCCTTCTTCTTCACCTTCCTCATAAGTTTAAGTAATATTATGTAATTAAATGAAAAAGCCCACATTACAAACCACAAATAATTAGTTATTAATAATAACCTAGCCCAATAATCACTACTTAGTTATTAATTAATTATAATTGTAATTAGCTACACTATAGAACAATAACAATAATATATATTATAGTATTAATAATATTTGTTCTATAATTTTTACAATAATAATATAACAACATATATATTAATAATATTATATAATAGTATAGAACATATATAATATTATTAACATATATAATATTCTATAATATATACAGAACAATACAGTTAGTATTAATAATTAATTACAGTTAGTTATTAAAATAAACTAACCCAATAATTATTCACTAAATATAATTAGTTATTATATATATAACAATTATAGTTCTATAACAATATATAACATACATTATTAATATTAGTTATATAATAA
>NW_024527731.1:0-943 GCF_017590135.1 Pyrgilauda ruficollis
AATCCTGAAAAAACCCCAATAAAATAATAAAAAAAACCCAATAAAATCGAAAAAAAACCCTGAAAAAATCCTGAAAAAAAATCCCAATAAAATCCTGAAAAAATCCTGAAAAAATACCGAAAAAATCCTGAAAAATCCTGAAAAAATCCGAAAAAAATCCTTTAAAAATCCCAATAAAATCCTGAAAAAATCCGAAAAAAATCCTTCAAAAATCCCAATAAAATCCTAAAAAAAATCCCAAAAATTCCCAATAAAATCCCCCCAAAAATAATGAAAAAATTCCAATCAAATCCCAAAAAAATTCCAACAAAATCATGAAAAAATCCCAATAAAATCCTAAAAAAAATCCCAAAAATTCCCAATAAAATCCCCCCAAAAATAATGAAAAAATTCCAATAAAATCCCAAAAAAATTCCAACAAAATCATGAAAAAATCCCAATAAAATCCTGAAAAAATCCCAATAAAATCCTGAAAAAACCCTGAAAAAATTCCAATAAAATCCTGAAAATTCCCAATAATGTCCCAAAAAAATCCCAAAAAAATCCCCAAAAAATCCCCAAAAAATCCCAATAAAATCCGAAAAAATCTTGATAAAATCCCAATAAAATCCTGGAAAAAATCCCGGAAAAAAAAAACCAACTCGTGCATTTTACCTTTTTTTCTTTTTTTTAAAGAAAACACTCTCCAAACTCCAAATTTTTAACATTTCTTTATTAAATAAAATCCCAAAAAATCCCAACGAAACCCCCATGAAAACCCCAAAATCTCTTCCTAAAATCCTGAAAAAAACCCAAAAAAATCCCAATAAAATCCCCAAAAAATCCTGAAAAAATCCCAAAAAATCCTGAAAAAATCCCCCAAAAAATCCTGAAAATTCCCAATAAAATCCCCAAAAAATCACGAAAAAATTCCAACAAAATCCTGAAAAAATCCCAATAAAAT
>NW_024527732.1:0-943 GCF_017590135.1 Pyrgilauda ruficollis
TGTGCAGGACACACCTGAGGGTGAGTTGCTACAGGACCACAGCAGGCTCTGCCTGGCTTGCTGTGGCTTTAACACCTTGTGCTTGCCTTGTACTTACTGCTTCTCAGTACCACACTGAGGAGACAGGGCAGGTGACCACACCTTGCTGTGGTAACACTTTGGTGAAGGTGCCCTGAGAGGCTTCTCCCTGCTCTGTCACCCCATCTCACAGAGACAAACCTCGTGCAGTGCAGGACAAAGGACACGCCAGGCTGGAGATGGACTGACAAGTTCTATCAGCAATATGTCACACAAACACTTTTGAGGGGAACACTGATCTTCAGAATTTCTTAAAATTGTGCTAAGGCAGTTATTTTCTAGCCCAAAAGGACTGGAAAAACACAGCAAAAAAACCCTGCCCGATTTGCTCATACTCTATTTTCTGGATAAAAGTGTGGCCTTTTAATTAAAATGTTGCCACCTGTCATCTTTTACCTTTTTTCTATTCTTTATTTTTTCTTTTTGGTGCCTCCACTCTTCATTCTCATTTAATATTCCACTTCAATGCCCAGAATAAAGCTCGATCCTGTGGCTTGAATTTGGGATGCTCAACTCAACAGTTCTGGGACTTGCCGAAGTACCAAATCAACTTAAGTAAGATGCATAACTTAATTACATTTATCTGATAAAATGCCACCTTCTTACAGGACACCCCAAATAATGTGCTTTCCCTGGAATATCCAGAGTCTGAATCATCTGTTTTACCCCTGCCTTATGCTAGCTTAGCACCACTGGCAACAGCAGCAGCGTTACACAGATGCAAAGCTGAAATAAATCCAGGGAGACACAGACACACCGCAAGCACACCGAAATTAATGTGCTTTTCACTGCTCTTCGTGTACAAACACACAGGGAAAAGGAGGAATAAAAAATTTTCCTTTTCTTCCTCGCTTTTCGCAAGTTC
>NW_024527733.1:0-943 GCF_017590135.1 Pyrgilauda ruficollis
GAAAGCAAGGGGAAAATGGGTGAAAATAGAGGAAAGCAAGGGGAAAATGGGGAAAGCAAGGGGAAAATGGGTGAAAATGGGGGAAAACAAGGGGAAAATGGGAGAAAGCAAGGGGAAAATGGGGGAAAATGGGGAAAAGCAAGGGGAAAATGGGAGAAAACAAGGGGAAAACGGGTGAAAATGGGTGAAAATGGGTGAAAATGGGGGAAAGCAAGGGGAAAATGGGAGAAAGCAAGGGGAAAATGGGAGAAAACAAGGGGAAAACGGGTGAAAATGGGTGAAAATGGGTGAAAATGGGGGAAAGCAAGGGGAAAATGGGAGAAAATGGGTGAAAATGGGGGAAAGCAAGGGGAAAATGGGGGAAAATGGGTGAAAATGGGTGAAAATAGGGGAAAGCAAGGGGAAAATGGGGGAAAATGGGGAAAAGCAAGGGGAAAATGGGTGAAAACAAGGGGAAAATGGGTGAAAGCAAGGGGAAAATGGAGGAAAATGGGGGAAAGCAAGGAGAAAATGGGAGAAAGCAAGGTGAAACTGGGGGAAAAAAGGTGAAAATGGGTGAAAATGGGTGAAAGCAAGGGGAAACTGGGGGAAAAAAGGTGAAAATGGGGGAAAAAGGGTGAAACTGGGGGAGAAAAGGGGAGAAAGAGAGAAAGCAGGGGATGCACACAAACACACGAAGAGCACCTCCAGAGGTTCTGCAGGCGCCGCGCCCCCGAGCGATCCTCGTCCAGCACCACGTTGTCGATGTTGGACGCTGAGGAAGAGGAGGCACAGGAAGGTGGGAGGGGGCTCCGGGCTCGGGGGGGGGCTCCAGCCCCGGGGGCTTGGGGAGGGGGCTCTTACCTTCGATCTCCTCTGCCCCGGGGAGGAGGTGACGGTGGAGGATGGAGGAAATCAACAGCAAAACCGGGGTTGGGGGGAAAAACGGGGGTTTGGGGAAAAT
>NW_024527734.1:0-25685 GCF_017590135.1 Pyrgilauda ruficollis
GTGTTAATTGGGCAATCACGGGGTGAGAGCAGTCCCGGAGGAGCGCGGGAGGGTTCTGGGGTGCAGAGCCTTTGTGGGGTTCCCCCCATGCGGGGATCGCTGGGGTTGCTTTTGGGGTGCAGTGGCTTTAGGCTTTTTAGGGTTTTGATTTTAGTGCTGACCCCCCCTGTGCCCCCCAGGACTCGTGACGTGGAGCCCCCAGCTCGGACAGACGCGGCTGACACGGTGGGGACGGCCTGGGGGGTTCGGGATTTTGGGGGCTTCAGGGATTTTGGAGGTTCGGGTTTTGGGGGGTTCAGGATTTTTGGAGGTTTGGTATTTTGAGGATTTGGGATTTTGGGGGTTCAGGATTTTGGGAGTTCGGGTTTTGGGGGGTTCAGGGGTTTGGGGGTTGAGGATTTTGAGAATTCATAGTTCTGGGGTTCAGGGATTTGGGGGGTTCGGTATTTTGAGGTGTTCAGGATTTTGGGGGTTGAGAGTTTCGGGGTTTCAGGGTTTTGGGGACTTTGTGGTTTTGGGGGTTTGGGATTTTTGGGGCTTTAGGGATTTTGGAGGTTCGGGATTTTGGACATTCAGGATTTTTGGAGGTTCGGTATTTTGAGGGTTTGGGATTTTGGCGGTTCGGGTTTTTGGGGGTTCAGGATTTTGGGGGTTCGTCCCCCCCAAACCCCCGCGCCGCCCCGTGGGGGCGCTCGCGGTGCCGCCTTTTGGGAGTTCGGGTTTTGGGGGGTTCAGGGGTTTGGGGGTTGAGGATTTTGAGAATTCATACTTTTGGGGTTTAGGATTTTGGGGGGTTCGGTATTTTGAGGTGTTCAGGATTTTGGGGGTTGAGAGTTTCGGGGTTTCAGGGTTTTGGGGACTTTGTGGTTTTGGGGGTTCGGGATTTTGGGGGCTTCAGGGATTTTGGAGGTTCGGGTTTTGGGGGGTTCAGGATTTTTGGAGGTTTGGTATTTTGAGGATTTGGGATTTTGGGGGTTCAGGATTTTGGGAGTTCGGGTTTTGGGGGGTTCAGGGGTTTGGGGGTTGAGGATTTTGAGAATTCATAGTTCTGGGGTTCAGGGATTTGGGGGGTTCGGTATTTTGAGGTGTTCAGGATTTTGGGGGTTGAGAGTTTCGGGGTTTCAGGGTTTTGGGGACTTTGTGGTTTTGGGGGTTCGGGATTTTGGGGGCTTCAGGGATTTTGGAGGTTCGGGTTTTGGGGGGTTCAGGATTTTTGGAGGTTTGGTATTTTGAGGATTTGGGATTTTGGGGGTTCAGGATTTTGGGAGTTCGGGTTTTGGGGGGTTCAGGGGTTTGGGGGTTGAGGATTTTGAGAATTCATAGTTCTGGGGTTCAGGGATTTGGGGGGTTCGGTATTTTGAGGTGTTCAGGATTTTGGGGGTTGAGAGTTTCGGGGTTTCAGGGTTTTGGGGACTTTGTGGTTTTGGGGGTTTGGGATTTTTGGGGCTTTAGGGATTTTGGACGTTCGGGATTTTGGACGTTTGGGGTTTTGGAGGTTCGGTATTTTGAGGGTTTGGGATTTTGGCGGTTCGGGTTTTTGGGGGTTCAGGATTTTGGGGGTTCAGGATTTTGGGGGTTCGTCCCCCCCAAATCTCCGCGCAGCCTCGTGGGGGCGCTCGCGGTGCCGCCTCCCCATTGGCCGCCGGCTCCACCAATGGACGCACGCGAGGGGCGGGGCGAGGGGCGGGCGCGGGAACCTCCTCTGGGAGCTCCGGAGCCAGTCCTGGTCCTGAGGGAAAAACCCCCTCCGAGAGATGAAAAATGCGCTTCCGTGAGGTAAAATGTACCTCTCCTGAGGTTAAAACCCACTTGTCTGAAGATAAAACCTTCCCCCTTAGATAAAACACCCCTTTCCGGACGTAAAATTTCCCGTTCTAAGATGTGACATGTTGTTTCATGAGATAAAACCCAATTCTGTGAGGTAAAATTTACCTTTCTAAGGTAAAAATCCACTTTTCTGAGGTAAAATGCCCCTTTGATGAAGAGAACGATGCTTTTTCATGAGGTAAAACCCTCTTTAACTGAGTCAAATTTTACATTTCTGAGGCAAAATCTGCCGCCCTGAGGTGAAAAGTTCTTTTCTGTGGTAAAACTTGTCTTCCATGAGGTGAAACATGTCCCTTTCTTGAGATAAACCCCTCATTTATGAGGTAGAATTCACATTTCCTGAGATAAAAATCCCCTTCCTGAGGTAAAATCCTTCCTGAAGGAAAGAACACTTTCATGAGGTAAAACCCTCTTCAGTGAGTGAGGTAAGGTTTCTATTTTCTGAGGTAAAGTCCCCCCTTCCTGAAGGGAGAAATGCTTTTTTCTAAGGTAAAACCCTCTTCCGTGAGGTAAAGTTTATTTTTTCTGAGGGAAAATCCACTTTTGTGATATAAAACACCCCTTCCCTGAGGTAAAATCCCCCTTTCTGGGGTGTGAAATGTTATTTCCTGAGGTAAAACCCTCTTCTGTGAGGCAAAATTTACCTTTCCTTGGGTAAAAACCCCTTTTCTGAGGTAAAATTCCCCTTCTTGAGGTGAAAAGTGCTTTTTCTTCCAGTTAAACCCTGTTTCATGGGGTAAATTTTGCTCTTTCTGAAGTAAAACATTCACCTTTCTTCAGATAAAACCTTTGTCTCTGAGGTAAAATTTACCTTTCCTGAGGTAAAATTTACCTTTCCTGAGGTAAAATCCCCCTCTCTCAGCTAAGACCCCTCTTGTGAGGTAAAATTCACTTTTTCTCAGATAAAAAATCCTTTTTTTTTCTGATTTAAAACTCCACTGTGTGAGGTAAAATCCTCTGTGTTAATATTCCTCTGTTTGCAGTAGAACTCCCTTGCTTGAGGTAAATTCTGCTTTTTTGGAGATAAAAATCCTCCTTTTTGAGGTAAAAATCCCCATTTCTGAGGTGAAAATTCCTCTTTCCTCAGGGAAGCAAACGCTTCCTTTGTAATGTAAAATTTACGTTTTCTGAGGTGACAAAATACTTTTTCCTGATGTAAAATCCCCCTCTCTTTTTTTTCTTTTCTTTTTTTTCTTTTTTTTTTTTTTTTCTTTTTGGCAGTTCCTCCTTTTTGGGTGTAAATCTCGCTTTTCCTGAGGCAAAACTTCTTTTTTGAGGGGAAAACACCTCCTTTTCTTGGAATAGAAAACTTCTTTTTTAGGCAAAACTTTTTTTAAAGGATTTTTTTTTTTAGATAATTATCCCTTTCCAAGAGGGAATATTCCTTTTTGAGAACAATTCACCATCCCCAGGAGGTAAATGTCTCTTTTCCTGAGATAAATCTCCTAATTTTTTTAAGGTAAACATCCATTTTCCTGAGGAAAATCCTCCTCTAAACAGCAAATTTAAGGCAAATAACCTTTTTCTAGAAGAGAACACTTTTTTTTTTCCCCCTGAAGTAAACCCCTCCTTTCTTTTTAAATCCTTTTTTTTTTAATGTAACTCCCTCATTTTTCTAAATTGAGGAAATATCCCTCCTTTTTGTGAAAAAAATTGTCCTTTTTGAGGAAAAAGTAATTGGTTTGGGGTTATGTGTGGTTTTGAGTGGGTTTCTTGAGGAAAAACTTTTTGAGGTAATAATTATTAATAATAATAATTCCTTTTTCTGAGGAAAAAATTAATTTTCGGATTATACTCCCCCCACCCCCCAACGCATATCTCTGTTCCAGAAGAAAAAAAAAATCTTTTTTTTCAGGTAAATCCCTTCCTTTTTTGAGGAACCCTTCCTTTCCCTTAGGAAAACACGGTTTGGTTATTTTGAAGGAAAACACACTTCTTGGTTTTGAGTAAAAACTTCCTTTTTTTTGAGGCAAATACCCCTTTTCCTGAGGGAAAAAAAAACACCTTTTTCAGGAGAAAACCCCATCCCTGAGGCAAATACCCCTTTTCCTGAGGGAAAAACCCACCTTTTTCAGGAAAAAAACCCATCCCTGAGGCAAATACCCCTTTTCCAGAATAAAACCCTCCTTGTGTGAGGAAAAAAAAATCGAAACTTTTTGATAAAAAATCCCTTTTTTTCCTGAGGTAACATTGCCCCCACAAGGTCCGGTGTCGGTGCCGGGTTCTAGAGTCGGGTTCTAGAGTCGGCCCATCCGGCATTGCTATGCCATGTTCTAGAGCCGGCCTCAGGTCCCCTGGTTCTAGAGCCAGCCTGCTCACACTCGCGGTGCCGGGTTCTAGAGCCGGCCTGCTCGCACTCGCGGCGCCGGGTTCTAGAGCCAGGCCGTCCCGGCCCGTGGTGGCGGGTTCTAGAGCCGGCCTGCTCGCACCTGCGGTGCCGGGTTCTAGAGCCAGCCCGTCCGGCTCCGCGGTGCCGGGTTCTAGACCCCGCCGGCCCAGCCCATCTCGTCCGCCAGCTCCTCCTCCGCCGGCGGCCGCAGCGGTTCCTCGTCGCTGTAGACGGCGGGAGTGGGCGCGGGCGGAGCGCGGCGCCGGGTCAGCAGGTCTGTGGCCGCGCTCTCCATCTCGTCCATCGTCATGTCGCACGCGTCCGCGATCTCGCGCTTGGCCACCGCCACGAACTTGGGGTCGCGGGCGAACAGCCCCAGCCCCTCCGAGATCAGCACCTGGGTTGGGGGGGCGAGGGGGAGGCGCTGGCACCGGCATCGGAGGCGTGCCTGTGTCCCCCCGTGTTCCTCTCCTTCCTCACTTCCTCCACCAGGCTGTTGGGCAAGCCACGGGCTGTCCCCCCTTCGCTACTTCCACCAGGCTGTGGGCTGAGCCATGTCACTCCATATACCCCCCACGCCCCCCCTCCCATGTCCCCCACTCACGGCCTCCACCAGGCTGTCAGCCGAGCCTCGGGCCAGGGCATCGTGGGGCCCGCAGGGCCGCAGGCGCAGCGGCGCGGGGGGGAACCAGCGGTTGAGGGGGGGCAGGCTGCCGCCCGCCCCCGCCGCCGGAGCCCCCTCCACCAGGATGAGCGGCGCGTACAGAACGTGCCCGCGGGCCGGGGCCGCCCAGGCCTGCGAGGAGCCCCCCAGGCGCCAGGTCTCGGAGCTGCCGTAGCCCTGGGGGCGGGATGGGGTCAGTGCGGGGGTGACACTGTCAGAGTGTCCCCCCTCCCCGTCTGTCTGTCCCACCTCCAGCAGTACCTGCGGCCGGGCAGGGCCGGGCGGGCCCGAGGGGTTGTAAGTGCCCGGGATGGGCTCGTCCTCGCAGCTACCCTGGCGCCGCAGGCACTGGATGGTGAAGGAGGGCTTCCGGCCTGGGGGGCAGTGGGCAGGGTCAGCCCCCGGCCAGGGACCCTCAGGGGCACCGGGCAGAGTCACATCCTCAGGGGCACCGGGCAGGAGCCCTCTGGGCTATCGGAGGGCAGCGGGCAGAGTCCCCCCCGGATCTAGGGGCACCCGGGGGCACAGGGAGGGGTCAACCCCACCTATCAGGGATCCTTCCTGGGGTACTGCGGGACACCCCCCTCCCCATCGGGGCACCACGGAGGGTCATCTTTCCTCGCCATCAGCCCCAGGGACCTTCCGGGGCTACCGTGGAACCGTCCCGGGCTACGGGGGAACTAGGTCAGCGCTGCCGGGTGCGATCACGGAGGGTCTCACTGGAGGCCCCGGCCCCTCCTTTGCCCCCCGGCCCCCTTTCCCGGCCCCGCCGTACCAGCGGGGGTGGGGGGCAGGAGCCGGCGCCGTTTCAGCTGCTGCCCCTCGCGAGCGCCGCTGCCAAACGCGAAGTGCCGGGGGGGCAGCGGCAGCGACCCCCCCCGGGGCAGCTCCGCCGCCCAGCGCGGGGGTCCCGGTGCCCTGCGGGGAACAAGGGGGTCAGTCCGGGCTGGGAACATCCCCTGGGACACCTCCCAGCGCGGGGGGACCCAGCGGGGTCAGGGGGCGACAGAATCACCCTCTCCCGGGACAGATCCCTCCAGTGCCCCCTCCCCAGTTACAGAGACACCCCTCGCCTTTCGGGGGTCCCGGCAGCCTGGCACGGGGACAGCGTCAGGGCTGACGGGACTCCCCTCCCCAGCTGCAGGGACCTCTCTAGATGCGGTTCTCCCCCACAGCCTCGGGGGTCGCGGTACCTGTCCCCGACCCAGCGGCGCCGGGCCGGTGCCGAGCTCTCCAGGTCCTCGTCGTGGCTGACATCCCCCGGCTCCCCTCCCGGCTCCTCCGCATCCTCGGCGGGGGCTTCCTCCTCCTGGTCCCCCGCGTCGGAGCGCCGCCTGCACAGAGGGCCATGGGCACCCCCCGTCCTCCCCGGGAACCCCCGCCCCGTGTCGGGGTGTCCCCAGCCCCCCGTACCTGCCGCCAGGGCGGGGGGCTCCCCCGTGGGAGGGGGGCGCGGGGTCCTCCCCTTCGGTGGGCGCGGGGCTGGGGACGGGGGGTGGCTCCGAGAGCAGGGGGGAGCCGGGGGCGGAGCCGTAGAGCGTCTCGGGGGCCTGCGGAGAGAGGCGGGTCGGTGGGCGTGGCCACGGCACAGGTGTGGACATTCGGTGTGGATTTTGGACAGGTGTGGTCGGTGGGCGCGGCCATGGCACAGGTGTGGACATTCGGTATGGCTTTGGGGCAGGTGTGGCCGGTGGGCGTGGCCATGGGACAGGTCATTTGGTATGGATTTTGGACAGGTGTGGCCGGTGGGAGTGGTCACAGAATAGGTGTGGCCATTTGGTGTGGCTTTGGGGGCAGGTGTGGCCTGTGGGCATGGGCAGGGTGGCACAGGTGAGCCCGGTGGGCGTGGCAAATAAATGTGCTGTCGGTGGGCGTGGCCAAAGGAAAGGTGTGGTGGGCGTGGCTCACTGCGTAGGTGAGCGGCTCCTCCGAAGGGGCGTCCCCGCCCTCGTCCCCCTCCAGGTCACTCAGTGCCCGGCGCATCTCAGGGCCCAGCGCCTGCAGTGTCTGCAGCCCGGCCTGGGGGGACACAGGAGGGTCAGGGGGGTCACCTGGTGACACCTGGGACCCCCAGCCCCGCCCGGGGGTGTCGCACCTGCAGCGCACACTCGTTGCTGGGGCCTGCGTTAGCGCCCAGCATCCCCCGCTCCTTCCGCCGCCGGAACTTGCGGAAATAGTCCTGGATCAGGAAGGTGGCGTAGAACTTCCCGACGGTGACCTCCTCCTCTGGGGGACACGGAGGGTCAGGGGACAGCCGGGGGTCTGAGGGGACAGGGAGGGGACACGCACGGCCCTCACACACCCTCGGGCGGGGGGATGACCTCGTCCAGCAGCTTCGGCTTCGTCCTCTTCCAGATCTTCTTCACCACAGCCCGAAGCTCCTTGTTGGCCACATCCAGGTTCCCTGCAGGGGACACACAGCCATGACTGTCACCCCCTGCTGTCCCCTGCCCCCTCCACACCCTCCCAGCTCCCCACCTTCCGTCTTGATCTTGAGGGAGGTGCGGACCAGAGCGAAGAGCGTTGCGTTGAAGGTGACGGTCCCGTCCGAGTTGAGGGGCATGTTCATGGCCACCAGGCGCTGGGAGGGGACAAGAGGGGGGTGAATCTGGGTGGCTCCCCCCAGGAGCACCCCAAATCCCCCCAGGAACCCCCCCAGACCTTGCAGGCCACGCGGTGTGGGCAGAGCTTCCCAAAGCCCAGTGGGGGCTGGATCCGGCGCAGCAGCGTCACCACGTCCAGGTGTTTGATGCGGCCCCTGGGGACGGGGGACAGGAGGTCATGGGTGGTCCGGACACCTGGCCCCCCCGGATGGGGACAAGGGGACAGTTACACACTTGGCTGCGGGGTCGTACTCGGACCACACACGCTTGAACTCATCCAGGTGGTGTGGGCCCAGGATGGACCAGTCGCGTGTCAGGTAGTCAAAATTGTCCATGATCACAGCCACGAACAGGTTGATGATCTGGGGGCATCAAGGGGGGGTCAGGATGTCCATAGGGGTCCTGAGGGGTGTGGGGCAGTGCTGGGGCCGTGGGGCAGGGCCCCGTGTCTCACCAGGAAGGCGCAGAGCATGAAGAAGCTGATGAAGTAGGCGATGGCGAAGTTGCTGCCGCAGGTGAACTCCTCCCCCGGGCCCGCGTCCGACTCGGGGTCGCAGCGCTTGCCCGGCAGGCTGGCCAGCATGATCTCCTGCCACGCCTCCCCCGTGGCACACCTGCAGCCCACGGGACACACCTGTACCCCCATGGCACACCTGTACCCCTGTGACACACCTGAACTCCCATGGCACACCTGTACCCTCATGGCACACCTGTACCCTCATGGCACACCTGTAACCCCATGGCACACCTGTACCCCTGTGACACACCTGTAACCCCATGGCACACCTGTAACACCGTGGCACACCTGTACCCCTGGGGCACACCTGTACCCCTGTGATACACCTGTACCCCTAGGGCACACCTGTACCCCTGTGACACACCTGTGTCCTCCCCACTGCACACCTGTACCCCTGGGGCACACCTATGTCCCCCCCAGTGCACACCTGCACACCCCAGGACACACCTGTACCCTTATGACACACCTATACCCCCATGGCACACCTGTACCCCACGGGACACACCTGTACCCCCAGAGCACACCTGTACCTCTGTGACACACCTGTGTCCCCATGGCACACCTGTACCCCTGTGACACACCTGTGTCCCCATGGCACACCTGTACCCCTGGGCACACCTGTGTCCCCCCCACTGCACACCTGCACCCCTGGGGCAGATTTGTAACCCACTTCATGATTCATTGAGAGGAAGCTCCAAAGTCCCATGAGAAGCCCAGAGCCCCCTGGCCTCCAAGAGCCCCCCGCAGACCCCCCAGCCCCTGCAGACCCCCCAGAACCCCCCAGGCCCCCGTCCCCACCTGAAGAGCAGCAGCACGGCCTGGGGGAAGGTCTGGAAGTTGTTGTTGCGGTTGATCTGGGTCCCGTCCTGCAGCGCCACCTTCCCGAAGGTCTGGGGGGGACAGAGGGGGCCGGGGGCTTACAGGACACCACCCCCCACGCCCCTCACACCCCCCACATCCCTCACCTCCCCCCGGGACCCCTCACCTCCCCCAGGCCCCTCACCTGCATCCCGATGACGGCGTAGATGAAGAAGATCATGGCAATGAGCAGAGCGACGTAGGGCAGGGCCTGGGGACAGAGTGAGGGTGAGGGGGTGCTGGGGGTCCCCCCTCCATGTCCCCTCTCCCCTTTGTCCCCCCCATCCCACCTGGAAGGACTTGACGAAGGTCCAGAGCAGGGTGCGGATGCCCTCGCCCTTGGAGAGCAGCTTCACCAACCGCATCACGCGGAAGAGCCGGAAGAAGGTGATGGAGATGCGGGAACTGTCCTCTGAGCTCTGCAGGGAGGGGGGTCAGGGGCACCCCAAAACACCTGCACAGCCCCCCCAGAAATCCCCCAGCTGGGGACACCTCCCCGTACCTCACCAACGTGCCCCCCGTTCTGTGACAGGCAGATGGGACGATGGAGATGGATGAAGATGATGGAGATGATGGAGATGGAAATGATGGAGATGATGAAGACAGACATGGACATGAGGACATGGACCAGGGAGAGACCCAGACATCCAGGAGCACCCCAAAACATCAACTCCCCCTGAGCCAGGGGACAAGGAGGGCGACTCACGTTGACCTCAGTGACGGCAATGTCCACCACGCTGCCCACCACGATGAGGGCATCAAAGGTGTTCCAGGCATCGCAGAAGTAATGCTGGGGTGGGGGGGAGGTGGTGAGGACCCCCTGTCTGTGACCCCCCCTTGTGTCACCCCTTGTGTGACCCCCCCATGACACCCCTGCGGCATACCCGGGGTTTGAAGGCAATGATCTTGAGCACCATCTCCACAGTGAAGAGCCCCGTGAACACCATGTTGAGCAGGTCCATCACGTAGTTGAAGGGCTTGGACTGCTCATAGTGCTGGGGGAGGACACGGGGGTCTGGCACTGTCCCCTCTGTGACCCCCCCTGTCCCCCCAGGTGTTCCCCCCCACCTGCACGGCCAGGGCGATGGTGTTGAGCAGGATGAGGACGAACATGATGTACTCGAAGGCGGTGGAGTTGACCATGGCCCACACGCGGTACTGGGTGCGGTTTTTGGGGATGTAACGGCGCAGCGGCTGCGCCTTCAGCGCGTACACCACACACTGCCGCTGCGGGGACAGGGGACAGTGTGGGGACAGCGTGGGGACACGGCCACCCCACTGCCGTCCCACCTCCACCCCACCCACTGCCGCTGCAGGGACAGGGGACAGCGTGGGGACAGTGCGGGGACAGTGCAGGGACAGTGTGGGGACACGGCCACCCCACTGCCACACCACACACTGCCGCTGCGGGGACAGGGGACAGTGTGGGGACAGCGTGGGGACAGTGCGGGGACAGTGCAGGGACAGTGTGGGGACACGGCCACCCCGCTGCCATCCCGCCTCCACCCCACACACTACCACTGCGGGGACAGGGGACAGCATGGGGACAGTGCAGGGACAGCATGGGGACACCACAGGGTTATGGGGACATCGCAGAGCCAAGGGGACACGGCAGGGCCATGGGGACACGGCAGGGCCACGGCCAGCATGTCCCCACACCTGGTTCTTGTCGAGCTCGCAGTTGCGGTACTCGCTCTCGCCCTGCGCGCGGAAGGTGATGATGACGAAGCCCACGAAGATGTTCATCATGAAGAAGGCGATGACGATGATGTAGACGATGAAGAAGATGGAGATCTCCACACGGTAGTTGTAGATGGGCCCCTGGTTCTCGGCGTTGGCATCGATGGCCTTGTACAGCAGCCTAGGGGGGACACGGTGCTGGGGGTGTCCCTGCGGGGGTGGCAGTGTCCCCGTGCCCACCCCAGGGACTCACGCTGGCCACCCCTCGAAGGTGGACACGGTGAACAGGGCCATCATCCCCGCCAGGACATTGTCGAAGTTGAAGTCACTGTTGAGCCAGAGGCGCTCCCGCACCGACGGGTGGGACACGTCCCCGTCCTTGTACACCAGGAATGTCCCCCTAGGGGACAGCGAGGGTGAGACACCCCTGGACACTGCCACCACTGAGGGGTGGGACATGTCCCCATCCTTGTACACCAGGAATGTCCCCCTGGGATGGGGACATGGGGACAGCGAGGGTGAGACACCCCCTGGACACTTCCACCACTGAGGGGTGGGACATGTCCCCATCCTTGTACACCAGGAATGTCCCCCTGGGATGGGGACATGGGGACAGCGAGGGTGAGACACCCCCTGGACACTTCCACTGACTGGGGGGCCACAGGGACACCACAGGAACAGCAACAGCGGAACCCCATGGGGACACAGGGACACCACAGGATCACAGGGACAGCAATGGTGAGACCCCAACAGGACACTGCCACCAGCAGGGGGGTGGGACACCATGGGGACACCGTTGGGGTGGCTCAGGGCCAGGATTTGAGGTTCAGGGCTCAGTTTGGGGTGTGGGGTCATTTTTGGGGTGATGCTCACTTGCACTCTCCTGGCGTGTGCTTGGCCTCGTCAGTGCAGCTGTAGAACTTGCCCTGGGGGGATCGGGGGGTCAGGGGGACCCTCAGCACCCTGAGGGGGTGGGGACCCCTCAGAGGGGGGGTGGGGACCCCTCAGAGGGGGGGTGGGAACCCCCAAAAACCATGGGACCCCCTGCCCACCCCAAACCCCAGAGACCCCCCCATACCTTGAGCAGGATCTCCACGGTGAAGATGGAGGTGAAGGCGTAGTCAAAGTAGCCCAGGATCTGGGGGTGGGGTGGGGAGGGGGGAACGGGGTGACCCCGACCCTTCTCAACCCCCCCGACCTCCTGGACCCCCCAAACACCCCCAGATTCCCCCTCAACCCTCCTTGCCCTTCCCAGCCCCCCCCCATTTCTGCTCCCCAACTCCGGGCGAGCAGATCCCATGTGGGGTGCACTCTCCCACACCCCCAGTGCGCCCAGTCCCTCCCAGTTTGCCCAGCGTGCCCAGTAGCCCACGTGGTTGCGGGGTGAGTGGGCGCGCACGGGGTCCTCTGCGGCCAGGGAGATGCTGCTGAGGATGATGAAGACGAGGATGAGGTTGGTGAAGATGTGGTGGTTGATCAGGGCGTGGCACTTGACCCGCAGCCTGCACCAGGCACACGTCAGCTCCCAGTGTTCCCAGTCCATCCCAGTGCCCCCCAGTGCTCCCAGTGCCCCCCCAGTTTGTGTCTCCAGTGCTCCCAGTCCCCCCAGAGCTCCCAGTCAGTCCAGTTTGTGTCTCCGCTCCCAGTGCTCCCAATCCCCAGTGCTCCCAATTCATCCCAGTGCTCCCAGTCCCCCCAGTTTGTATCTCCAATCCCAGTGCTCCCAGTCCCCCAGTGCTCCCAGTCCCTTCAGCTTGTGTCTCCAGTCCCAGTGCTCCCAGTCCCCCCAGTCTGTATCTCCAATCCCAGTGCTCCCAGTCCCCCAGTGCTCCCAGTCCCCCCAGTCTGTATCTCCAATCCCAGTTCTCCCAGCCTCCCAGTGCTCCCAGTCCCCCCAGTCTGTATCTCCAATCCCAGTGCTCCCAGTTCTCCCAGTTCTCCCAATGCCCCAGTGCCACTCACGGGTTGGTGCTGCTCAGCACGAAGAAGGCGCTGCCCTCAGGGATCGGGGTCACCTTGGTCTTGGGGGCCTCCTCCAGGGACTCCAGCTGGGCCCTCCCCAGGCTGTCACGCTCCCCCCCGGCCTCCTCGTCACCTGCAAGGGACCCCATGTCCAGCCACTGTCACATCCCCCCCTCCAGGGACCCCTGTGTCTGGCCACTGTCACCTCTCCAGGGTCCCTGTGTCCAGGCACTGTCACCTCCCCAGGGTCCCCATGTCCAGCCACTGTCACCTCCCCAGGGACCCCACCCTAGGCACTGTCACCTCCCCAGGGACCCTGTGTCCAGCCACTGTCACCTCACTAGGGACCTCACCCCAGGCACTGTCACACCCCTGCAGGGACCCCCATGTTCAAGGACTGTCACCCCCCAGGTGCCCTTCATGTCACCCCCACCCCACTGGGAACCCCCACCCCAGACACTGCCATCCCCCTCCAGGGACCCCATCTCATGTCACTGTCACCTCCCCCAGGACCCTGATGCTCAATAACTGTCACACCCCCCCTTCAGGGACCCCCACATCAGGGCACTGCCACCCCCCAATGTTCCCGATGCCCGGGCAGGTAACACTCACCTTCCTCCACCTCCTCCTCCTCCTCCTCCTCTTCCTCCTGCGGCTGATCCCCCTCAACCTGGGGAAGAGGAGGGGTGAGGGGCTGTGCACACTTTGGGGGGAGGGAGGGACCCCCCCAAGACCCCCCAGTCATGGTCACCCCCCGGGACCCCCCTCACCTTCACAGCCACGTCCTGGCTCTCCGTCCCCGCCTCTGCCTCCCCAGCCTTGTCCCTGGGTTGGGGGAAAAGGGGGGCTCAGCCAGGGGGTCCCGGGGGTCGGGCACCCCCCAGGGGGCCCAGGGGATGGGTGCCCTCCCCCATCACCCCCAAAAGGGCCCCAGGGGTCCGGGCTCACTTTTTGTCCCCCCCCGAGTTGATGTTGTCACCGTCCGCCAGGTTGTCCACGGCGATGGCCAAGAAGACGTTGAGGAGGATGTCTGAGGGGAGAGAAGGGCTCACCAGTGCTCCCAGTATCCTCCCAGTATCCCCCAACGCCCTTCCAGTGACCCCACTCCCCCCTTTTATCATTCCAAGCCCCACTCTGTCCCAGCACATCTCCCCAGTTACCCTGTGCTCCATTCCCAGTTCCCCAGCTCCCCACTCCCAGTCCCTCTGGTGCTCCCAGTCCCTCCCAGTGCTCCCAGTCCCTCCCAGTGCTCCCAGTGCTCTTGGTTCCTCCCAGTGATCCCAGTACCCCCAGTGCTCCCTGTGCCTCCCAGTGCCCCCACAGTGCCCTCAGTGCTCCCAGTCCCTTCCAGTGCCCCCAGTACTCCCTGGGCCTCCCAGTGTTCCCAGTGCTCCCAATGTTCCCAGTGCTCCCAGTGTTCCCGGTACCCACTGTGCTCCCAGTCCCTCCCAGTCCCTCTGGTGCTCCCAGTGCCCACAGTGCCTCCAGTGCTCCCAGTCCCTCCCAGTGCTCCCAGTGCTCTTGGTTCCTCCCAGTGATCCCAGTGCCCACAGTGCTCCCAGTTCCTTCCAGTGCCCCCAGTCCCTCTGGTGCTCCCAGTGTCCACAGTGCCCACAATGCTCCCTGTGCCTCCCAATGTTCCCAGTCCTCCCAGTGTTCCCAGTGCCCCCTGTGCTCCCAGTCCCTCCCAGTGCCCCTAGTGCCCCCAGTGTCCCCAGTGCTCTTGGTTCCTCCCAGTGCTCCCAGTCCCTTCCAGTGCCCCCAGTACTCCCTGGGCCTCCCAGTGTTCCCAGTGCTCCCAATGTTCCCAGTGCTCCCAGTGTTCCCGGTACCCACTGTGCTCCCAGTCCCTCCCAGTCCCTCTGGTGCTCCCAGTGCCCACAGTGCCTCCCAGTGCCCACAGTGCCTCCAGTGCTCCCAGTCCCTCCCAGTGCCCCCAGTGCTCCCAGTAGCCCCAGTGCTCTTGGTCCCTCCCAGTGCCCCCAGTGCTGCCAGTGCTCCCAGTCCCTCCCAGTAGCCCCCGTGCCCCCAGAGCCCAGGCTGCCCACGCACAGTTCCCGCAGATGAAGAGGATGATGAAGTAGACACAGACGAGCATCCCGGGGAACACGGGGCCACCGTAGGCCATGATCCCATCGTACATCACCGCGTTCCAATCCTCCCCCGTCAGGATCTGGGTGAGTAGGGGGTCCCCAAACACCAGGGGCACCCCAAAACCTTAGTGCCACCCCCACCAGTGCCCCCAGTACACCGCTGCCTCCCAGTTCTGAGTGTGCAGCATCACACCAGAGAGGCTACAGGGTGGTGATGGGATGGTTTGAGGGGGGCTCATGGGTTTTGGGGTCTTCCCACAGGTTTAGGGGACCCACGAGATTCAAGGTCCCTCACAGGTGTTGGGATATCTCACAGCTTTTAGGGTCTCCCTTGGGTTTGGAGGTCTCACACAAATTCTGGGGTTCCCCATAGTTTTGGGGTCTCTTCATGGCTTTAGTGTCCCCTGTGCATTTTGGGGTCTTCCCACAACTTTCAGAGCCTCCTGTGGGGTTTCAGGGTCTGACACCCCTGCAGGCTTTGGGGTCCCCCTTCAGGGATTTCAGGTTCCCCCCAGGTTTTGGGGTCTCCTCAAGGCTTTAGGGTCCCCCGTGCATTTTGGGGTGCCCCCCCCCACAACTTTCAGAGCCTCCTGTGGGGTTTCAGGGTCTGACACCCCTGCAGGCTTTGGGGTCCCCCTGAGGGATGTCAGGTCCCCCCAGGTTTTGGGGTACCTGGAACACGGTGAGCAGGGCCTGCGGGAAGGTGTCGAAGGTGCTGCGCTTGGTCTGGGTCTCGTCGAAGCTGAAGCGGCCCCCGAAGAGCTGCATGCCCAGGAGAGCGAAGATGATGATGAAGAGGAAGAGCAGCAGCAGCAGGGAGGCGATGGATTTCATGGAGTTCAGCAGGGACCCCACCAGGTTGCTCAGTGATGCCCAGTGCCTACGGGACATGTGGGTTACTGGGAGCACTGGGAAGGGCTGGATGGACAGTGCAGAGCCAACACCTGGTGGAGCTGGCCCAGGGCCTGGGGTTACTGGGGGCACTGGGAGCACTGGGAAGAGGCCAGTGCAGAGCCAACACCTGGTGGTGGGGGGTGTTGCAGCATTGGGGTGTCACCAATTTGGGACATCACGGCATTAGAGCATTGCTCCCTTGGGACATTGGGGTGTTGTGGCTTTGGGACATTGCAGGGCTGGGACATTGGGGTGTTGGGATGTTGGGATATTGGGGTGTCAGGGCATTGAGGCATTGGGACATTGTGGTGTTGGGGCATTGGGGTGTTGGGGTATTGAGGCATTGGGGTGTTGGGATATTGGGGTGTCAGGGCATTGAGGCATTGGGACATTGTGGTGTTGGGGCACTGGAGAACCAGTGTTTGGGTGTCCTGGTGTTGTGGCACTGGGGTGTCCTGGTGTCGGGGTGTCCCAGTGCACGGCACTGCGGTGTCCCATTGTTGGGTCGTTCTAGTGTTGGGGTGTCCTGGTGTCGGGGTGCCCCTGGGATATTGGGGTGTCAGGGCATTGAGGCATTGGGACATTGTGGTGTTGGGGCATTGGGGTGTTGGGGTATTGGGGCATTGGGGTGTTGGGATATTGGGGTGTCAGGGCATTGAGGCATTGGGACATTGTGGTGTTGGGGCATTGGGGTGTTGGGGTATTGAGGCATTGGGGTGTTGGGATATTGGGGTGTCAGGGCATTGAGGCATTGGGACATTGTGGTGTTGGGGCATTGGGGTGTTGGGGTATTGAGGCATTGGGGTGTTGGGATATTGGGGTGTCAGGGCATTGAGGCATTGGGATATTGTGCTGTTGGGGCACTGGAGAACCACAGTGTTTGGGTGTCCTGGTGGTGTGGCACTGGGGTGTCCTGGTGTCGGGGTGTCCCAGTGCACGGCACTGCGGTGTCCCATTGTTGGGTCGTTCTAGTGTTGGGGTGTCCTGGTGTCGGGGTGCCCCAGTGTCAGGGTGTCCCAGTGCTGTGGCACTGAGGTGTCCCAGTGTTGGGGTGTCCCAGTGTCCGGGTGTCCCATTGTTGGGGTGTCCCCGTGTCCGGGTGTCCTGGTGTCGGGGTGTCCCAGTGTCAGGGTGTCCCGGTGTTGGGGTGTCCTGGTGCATGGCACTGCAGTGTCCCATTGTTGGCGTGTCCCATTGTAGGGGTGTCCCAGTGTCGGAGTGTCCCCGGTGTGTGTCACTGCGATGCCCCATTGTCGGAGTGTCACGGTGTCAGGGTGTCCCAGTGTCAGGGTGTCCCGGTGTCGGGATGTCCTGGTGCGTGGCACTGCAGTTTCCCATTGTTGGGGTGTCACGGTGTCAGGGTGTCCCAGTGTCGGGGTGTCCCCCGTGCGCGGCACTGCGATGCCCCATTGTCGGAGTGTCACGGTGTCAGGGTGTCCCAGTGTCGGGGTGTCCCGGGTGCGTGTCACTGCGGTGTCCCCGCGCTGTCGCTCACCGGGTGACCTTGAAGACGCGCAGCAGGCGCACGCAGCGCAGCACGGAGATGCCGAGCGGCTCCATGGCGCCGCGCTCCACCAGCGCGGTCTCCAGCACGCCGCCGCACACCACGAAGCAGTCGAAGCGGTTGAAGAAGCTGGCGAAGTAGCACGAGGGGCCGAGCGCGTAGAGCTTCAGCACCATCTCGGCGGCGAACAGCGACAGCAGCGCCTTGTTGGCGTACGCTGGGGGGGACACCGGGGGACACACCCGAGTCACCCCCGGCGGAGGGTGGGACGGGCCCCCCGAGCTCTGGGGGTGTCGGGGGTACCGGGAGATGTCAGGGGGGTGTTGTTTGGGGGGTACCGGGAGATGTCAGGGGGGTGTTGTTTGGGGGGCACTGGGGGTGTCGAGGGTACCGGAGGGCTTGGGGGACCCTAGACATATCATATCGCGATATCATCAATATTTCACCCATTTTCAGATAATTTCGGTCAATTTTGCACCATTTCAGGTGCAGCGTTCCCGGAGGCGCTGCAACACCGGCACGGCGAGCGCAGCACAGAACGAGGGAGCTGCAAAAGGTCGGCGGGTGGCAGGATCACGGCTGATATCGCGATATAATTTCAATTTCAGCCATTTCCAGATGGTTTTTTTTATTCTGTTTTTCACCAAGGAAAGGTCCCCGTGGGGGTGCACCGTTCCCGGAGGCACTGCAATACCGGGACGATGCGCGGAGCGGAGGGAGCAAGCTCCGGGTCCAACTCCCGAGCCCAAAAATCCGTTTAATATAAAGTCCTCTCATCGAGGACGTATCAGATATTAAACTGATAAGAACAGATACTACACTTGATCTTAGCCAAAAGGCCGAGAAGCGATGCCCCAGCTCCCCCGAGCGCCGCGCCCGGCCCCGCCCGGCCCGCCCGCACCTCACGGACACCCCCGCGCCGCGCCCGCCCCGCTCCGGAGCCGCTCTGCGAGCTTTTCCCCAGCTCATCCCGCGCTCTCCTCCCGCGGTTTGTACGCACCCACCCCGAAAATCCCGAAAATCGCCCCAGATTTTCGCTCCCATGATGCCTTTGGCGGCATCCGCGACTCATTTGCATGCGCAGCCCGATTATCTACATAACTCCACCCTCGCCCCGCCCCTCTCCAGCCCTTCCCGATCTCCTCTTTTCTCCTTCTCTGGCTCATCCCGCACTTTTCTCTCGCGTTCTGTCTCCACAGATCCCCAGAAATACAGGATGACCCGGGCAGCTGAGGGGGGAAAATATTCCCTGTGGGGGGTACCGAGGGGTTGGAGAGGCACTGGGAGGTATCGGGGTGCACTGGGGGGTACCGGAGGGTTTTGGGGGCCCTGGGTGTGTCGGGGCAACCGCGGGGTTTGGGAGGCACCGAGGGGTTAGAGAGGCACTGGGAGGTGTCGGGGGGTTACTAGGGGGTCCCGGGGGGTCCCGGGGGTCGCACCCTGTGTCTCGGTGAGCCAGGGCGGCTGCCCGTGGTGCTCGGAGGCGATGGTCAGCGTGTTGAGGAACACGAGCAGCAGCACGGTCCAGTAGAAGGACACGGATTTCACGGCCGCGCGGCAGCGCCGGCGCCACAGGCGGTTCAGGCGGCGCAGGCGGCGACTGGGGGACAGCGAGGGGGTTCGGGGTGACAGAAAAATCCCCCCCGTCACGCGGGAGGAGGTGAGGGGGGTTTGGGTTTGGGGGGAAATGAGGGGTCACACAGAATCAGAAGAGACCTCCGAGATCTCTGAGTCTCTCCAGCCCTAAAACCTCACCCAAACCAGCCACACACAGGCTTTTAAAAACCCATTTTTTTCCATAAAAAACATTCTCCTAATATCCAACCCATATTTCCCTTGGGGCAGGGCAGATTTGGGAGTAGGGAAGGACAAGGGTAGGGGGGAATTTGGGGTGTTTTGGGGAACGTGGAGGAATTCGGGATACAGGGTGATGAGAGGGGGTGGGGGACGTAGGAGCAGTGGGATTTTGGGGACAGAGGGGAGGTGGGGGGGTGACAGAGTCCCTGTCAGGTGGGACGGGTTGGGAGGCTTTAGGGGGGCCCCACTGTGGCCCTCCCTCCATTTTTTCCACACCCCCCTTTCTTCTCCCCACTCACCAGAATTTTGTCTTTGTAATTTTGCCCCTGGGGAGAGAAAAGCAGAAATTACCCCAAAATTTGGGGATTCTGGAGGAGTCCCTCGGCCCTGGGGGGGGGGCTTTACAGGGGTTTTGGGGTCAGATTTGGTTGTGTGGGGCTTAGAGGATCCCTGGTTGGGGTACCTGGGGGTGATCATAGGGGTGCTGGGGTCGGTTTTGGGGTCCTGGAGGGAGTATGGGGGGTCCGTGGGGTATGGAGGGGTCTCAGAGGGCTTTGAGGTGCTGTGGGGGTCAGTTCTGGGGTCTCGGGGTGCATCTCGGGGTGGGGTCCCGCCAGCTATGAGTGGTTTTGGGGGGACATGGGGGGGCTGTGGGAGGATCCTAAATTGTCCTGAGGCGCTGTAGGTGTCGGGTTTGGGCTCCCAGGGATTTGTGGGGTGTCACAGGGATCCGGGGCGTGTCCCTGGGGCCGTGGGGGGATCCCGGGGCCCGGCGGGGTCGGGGGTCCCGTGTCCCGCCGGGGCTCACAGGCAGCGGTCGCAGGCGGTCGGCGGCGCCTCCTCCTCCCCCACGGTCTCCGTGTTCACCGAGGTGGTCTCGCTGCCCGGGAGGCTGGCTGGGGTGGGGGGCACACGTCAGCCCGGGGGGGCTGGGGTGCCCGGCACGGGGGCATTTGGGGGGTCTGGGGTCAGGGAATGTGGGGTGCTCTGTCCAGGGAATTCAGGGTGCCCAGGTGTGGGTTTAAGGAATCTGGGTGTGCCCAGGTGCGAAGAATTTGGGGTGTCTGGGGTCAGGGAATTTGAGGGTGCCCAGTCCAGGAAATTCAGTGTTCCCAGGTCTGGATTCAGGGAATTTGGGATGCTTGGGTTCAGGGAATTTGGGGTGCTTGGGTTCAGGACATTGAGTGTGTGCCCAGGTCCGGAGAATTTGAGGTGTCTGGATCCAGGGAATTTGGGATGTCTGGATCCAGGGAATTTGAGTGTGCCCAGATCTGGGTTCAGAGAATTTGGGATGCCCAGGTCTGGGGCATTTTGGGGTGCCCGGATTAAGGGAATTTGGGGGGGTCTGGGTCTGAGTTCAGGGAATTTGAAGTACCCAGATCTGGGGGATTTAAGGGTGCCAGGCCCAGGGGATATGAGATGTCTGGGTTCAGGGAATTTGGGATGTCTGGGTTCAGGGAATTTGGGGTGCCCCGGGGGTACCGTGGGTGTCAGTGGAGTGACTCGCATGGCGCAGCCACTTCAGCCGTGGCTTCCGCTTCCCCATCAGGTCCTCGGCGGTCAGACCTGTGGGAAAGAAGGGTCACAGAGCTCTGGGGGGGCTGAGGATTTTGGGGTTCCCCCCATAACTGCCCCCCAGCCCCACTCACGGTGCTTCTCATGCTCCCCCTCCTCCTCGTCACCCTCCAGCTCGGCCTGGGTGATCCAGTCCATGTAGCCCCGCAGATCCTCCTCCAGCTGCTGCTTCTCCCGCAGCTTCTGGAAGTCCCCGCGGGCCTTGGCCTTCTCTCTCTCCTTGGAGAATTCCCTGGGGAGGGGGCACAGGTGTGACCCCCAAACACAGCAAGGACAGTGCCCCACTGCTGACCCTCAGCCCCACTGCTGGCTCCTCACCCGCTCAGCACCCCCAGCACCAGGTTGAGGACGAAGAAGGAGCCGAAGATGACGAGGCTGACGAAGTAAATCCAGGGCAGCTCGTGGCCCATGGCGTCCTGCATCTGTGGGGGGAGATTTGGGGTGATGGGGTCCCCCCAAATCCCTCCTCAGGTCAGGCCAGTGACACCCAGCAGAGAGGTTTGGGGCTCTGCCCTGGTCTGGGTTGATTTGGGGGATCAGGGATGAGTGTGAGGATTTTTGGGGGGCTCAAGGTGGGTGTGAGGACTTGGAGGGGCTCAGAGATTTGTGTGAGGATTCTGGGGGGCTCAGGGAGGTTTTGAGGATTTTGGGGAGGATCAAGGATGTGTTTGAGGACTTGGAGGGGCTCAGTGATTTGTGTGAGAATTCTGGGGGGTTAGGGAAGGGTTATGAGGACTTTGGGGGGCTCAGGGGTCTCACCCAGTAGAGCACGTTGGTCCAGCCCTCCATGGGGATGCAGTAGATTTGGGGGGCTCAGTGATTTGTGTGAGAATTTGGGGGCTCTCAGCGATTTGTGTGAGGATTTGGGGGGGCTCAGGGAGGGGTTATGAGGATCCTGGGGGGCTCGGGGGTCTCACCCAGTAGAGCACATCAGTCCAGCCCTCCATGGTGATGCACTGGATTTGGGGGGCTCAGGGAGGGGTTGTAAGGATTCTGAGGGGTCTCAGCGATTTGTGTGAGGATCCTGGGGGGCTCGGGGGTCTCACCCAGTAGAGCACGTCGGTCCAGCCCTCCATGGTGATGCACTGGAACACGGTGAGCATGGCGAAGAAGAAGTTGTCGAAGTTGGTGATGCCGCCGTTGGGCCCCTCCCAGCGGCCGCGGCACTCGGTGTTGTTCTGCAGGCAGGCGCGGCCGTGCCCCGAGAAGGCGCAGGGAGAGGGGTCATCCTCCGACTCCAGGTCTGGGGACAGGCGACAGCGAGCCCTGGTGACAGCTCCCGCCAGGGCGCTGCCCCTCATCACTGCCCTCACTCAGCTCCGGTCCCCACTGAGAGATCCTGGTCCCGTGGGTAACTCTTGTCCCCGCTGAAAATTCCTGTTCCTGCTGAAAATTCCTGTTCCTGCTGAAAATTTCTGTCCCTCCTGACCATTCCTGTCCCTGCTGACCATTCCTGTTCCTGCTGAAAATTCCTGTCCCTGCTGAAAATTCCTGTCCCCAAGCTTCTCTTTCACCGGCACTAACTCAGCTGCTGTCCCCACTCTTGTCCCTCCTGCCTACTCACACCCCTGATGTTGCAGGGGCTCAGGGGTGTGCTGGGAACCCCAGAACCCTGCTGGGGTGTCCTGGGGGGTGCTCAGGGAATTTAGGGGGGGTCTCAGTGTGTTAAGGAGCTCAGAACCCTGCTGGGGTGTCCTGGGGGTGCTCAGGATATTTAGGGGGCATCTCAGTATGTTAAGGAGCCCCAAAATCCTGCTGGGGTGTCCTGAGGGGGTGCTCAGGGAATTTAGGGGGTCTCAGTGTGCTAAGAAGCTCAGAACCCTGCTGGGGTGTCCTGGGGGTGCTCAGGATATTTAGGGGGCGTCTCAGTATGTTAAGGAGCCCCAAAATCCTGCTGGGGTGTCCTGAGGGGGTGCTCAGGGAATTTAGGGGGGTCTCAGTGTGTTAAGGATCTCAGAACCCTGCTGGGGTGTCCTGAGGGGGTGCTCAGGGAATTTAGGGGGGTCTCAGTATGTTAAGGAGCCCCAGAACCCTGCTGGGGTGTCCTGGGGCATCCTCAGTGCTGGGTGTGGGGGACTCAGGAGTTTTAGGGGGGTCTCAATGTGGGGTGTCCTGGGGGGTGCTCAGTGCTGGGGGGGTGGTCTCAGGAGTTTTAGGGGAGCCTCAGTGTGGGGTGTCCCTGGGGGATCCCGGTCCCCAGGCTGGGGTACCTGGGAGCACTGAGGGACTCTGGGGGTGTCCCAGGGCTGGGGGGGACCCACGGGGTGACCCCCCCGTGCCTACCAGAGCCGATGAAGAAGCAGGTCTTGTGCATGCGGCCGATGAAGAGCTCGAGGCCGATGATGGCGTAGATGATGATGACGAAGAGCACGAGCAGCGCGATGTGCAGCAGCGGCACCATCGCCTTCATGATGGAGTTGAGCACGATGTGGAGGCCTGGGGGGGGCACGGGGGGGTTGGCAGGAGGCTGAGGGGGACCCCAAAACCCCCTCGCTGTCCCCGGGGTCTCACTGGGGACGCCGGAGACGAGGCGCAGCGGGCGCAGCACGCGGAAGGCGCGCAGGGCCTTGACGTCGAAGCCGCCCGGCTTGCCGCTCATGTGGTGGGCATCGCCCGGCTTGTGGGACACCTGCTCCAGGATCACGCTGAACAGCCTGGGGGGACACCACGGGGTCACACGGCTCTGTGTCCCCCTGCCCCGGCTGTCCCTGTCCCCGGAGAGCCCCTGACCCCACGATGACGATGACGAAGTCCAGCAGGTTCCAGCCGTTGCGGATGTAGGCGCTGGGGTGCAGCACCAGCCCGTAGGCGATGATCTTCAGGAACGTCTCCACCGTGAAGATGATGAGGAACACGTACTCCACCTGCTCCTGGGGGGGCACGGCGGGCAGGGGGGGTCAGCACCCCCTGCTCCAGGGGCGCACGGGGTCACCCAGTGTCCCCTTCCCTGTTGGGGCCCCCCCTCCCCTGACACGCTGACCCCTTCTCCAGGAGGGCATTCAGGACACCTCCGTCCCCTCATCGCTCACAGTGTCCCCTTTCCTGGGGATCAGGGACATTTGAGGACCCTCACTGACCCCTCCACCCCTTCCAGCATCCCCTGGGGACATTTGGGGTTCCCCCTCCCAGCATCCTCCCTTCTCCTGAGGAATGAGACAGGGATATTTGTCCCTTTTTGGGGACAAGAGACAGGGACCCTTGGGAACCCCCTTGCATCCCTGTCCTTTTGGGGACAAGGACACTCGGGAACCCCCTCAGCCTCTCACACCTCCCAGAGTCCCCTTCCCCCGGGTACAAGGGGCAGGAACACTTTGGGACCTCCCCTGACCCTCCCTTTGCCACTGGACAAGTGACAGGGACATTTGGGGGACACCCCTGACGCCACCCCTTCCTTTGGGGCTCAAGGAATAGAGATATTTGGGGCGTCCTGCCCCAGTGTCTCCCCCCTCGGGGTGACAAGGGACATTTGGGCCCCCTCCAGCCCCCTCCCAGTGTCCCCTTTGTGGGTGACTGGGGCGGCTCAGCCGGGATTAGGGCCCCCCCCGCCCCCCCGGCCCCGGCGGCAAAGCGGATTAAGGCAGCGGCACAGCGTGTGCCAGGGGACACGTGTGACACAGGGACCCCCCCGCGTCCCCACAGCCCCTGCCACCCCACGGTGCCACCCTCCGGCGCCTCCCCAGGTGCCACCCCCACCCCACTCACTTCCACTCCACGATGCTGATGGCAGCCCCCAGACCCCCCGAGCTCCCCACTCACTTCCACTCCACGATGCTGATGGCAGCCCCCAGACCCCCCGAGCTCCCCACTCACTTCCACTCCACGATGCTGATGGCAGCCCCCAGACCCCCCGAGCTCCCCACTCACTTCCACTCCACGATGCTGATGGCAGCCCCCAGACCCCCCGAGCTCCCCACTCACTTCCACTCCACGATGCTGATGGCAGCCCCCAGACCCCCCGAGCTCCCCACTCACTTCCACTCCACGATGCTGATGGCAGCCCCCAGACCCCCCGAGCTCCCCACTCACTTCCACTCCACGATGCTGATGGCAGCCCCCAGACCCCCCGAGCTCCCCACTCACTTCCACTCCACGATGCTGATGGCAGCCCCCAGACCCCCCGAGCTCCCCACTCACTTCCACTCCACGATGCTGATGGCAGCCCCCAGACCCCCCGAGCTCCCCACTCACTTCCACTCCACGATGCTGATGGCAGCCCCCAGACCCCCCGAGCTCCCCACTCACTTCCACTCCACGATGCTGATGGCAGCCCCCAGACCCCCCGAGCTCCCCACTCACTTCCACTCCACGATGCTGATGGCAGCCCCCAGACCCCCCGAGCTCCCCACTCACTTCCACTCCACGATGCTGATGGCAGCCCCCAGACCCCCCGAGCTCCCCACTCACTTCCACTCCACGATGCTGATGGCAGCCCCCAGACCCCCCGAGCTCCCCACTCACTTCCACTCCACGATGCTGATGGCAGCCCCCAGACCCCCCGAGCTCCCCACTCACTTCCACTCCACGATGCTGATGGCAGCCCCCAGACCCCCCGAGCTCCCCACTCACTTCCACTCCACGATGCTGATGGCAGCCCCCAGACCCCCCGAGCCCCCCACTCACTTCCACTCCACGATGCTGATGGCCGCCCGGCGGATGGGGTTGTTGAGGCGGAGGCAGAAGAGGGCGCGGGGGGAGCGATGGACGCCCCCGGTGCCCCCCTGGCCCTTGTGCTTGGGGTGGGGGGGGCGGCGCTGCCGCTGCCCCGGAGGGGTCCCCCCGCCCGCAGCCCCCCCGGGGCCGTCGCTGGACCCCCAGCCCAGGGGCTGCCCCATGGCCTCGGCCAAGGGGGACAGGTCCTTCGGGGGCCCTGCGGAGGGGAACGGCTGGTCAAGCATAGGGAGGGACCCCCAAACCTTTCCGGACCCCCCCAGGAGCCTCTAACCCTGGGACATCCCCGACCACTCCCCAACAGCCCAATCCCACAGAGCAAAACCCCTCCGAGTCCTTCTGCAGCCCCCAAACTCCTCCTGTCTCCCCCCAAAATTCCTCCTTGACCCTCTCAAACCCTCGTGGACCCCCCCCCCAAACTCTGTCCAACCCTGAGACCACTTGGGCACAGAGTGACCCCCCCAGAACAGCTCCATCCCACTGAGGGTCCCCCCCCCAACCTTCCTGGACACCCCCAAACCCGTCCAACCCTGAGACCACTTGGGCACAGAGTGACCCCCCCAGAACAGCTCCATCCCACTGAGGGTCCCCCCCCCAACCTTCCTGGACACCCCCAAACCCTCCTGAAAACCCTCAAGGACCCCCCCCAAACCCCCCCGACCCCCCCCCACCCCCCCCCCCACCCCCCCACACCCCCCCCATCAGACAAACATA
>NW_024527734.1:27779-28079 GCF_017590135.1 Pyrgilauda ruficollis
GAGTGGATACTTGGGGGTCCCTGAGGGGGGGTTGGGGGAGCTCACGGGACAGACCCTGCGGATTTTGAGTGGGGGGTTTTGGGGGAGACTGAAGATGGGGATGACCCCAGGTTGAGTGGATACTTGGGGGTCCCTGAGGGGGGGTTGGGGGAGCTCACGGGACAGACCCTGCGGATTTTGAGTGGGGGGTTTTGGGGGAGACTGAAGATGGGGATGACCCCAGGTTTGGGGTGGGATTGCTGTGCCCCACAGGAAGGAGGGTGTCGGGATTTTGGGGGCTGTCAGGATTTCGGGGAGGCT
>NW_024527735.1:0-931 GCF_017590135.1 Pyrgilauda ruficollis
GCAGCTCCGTGGATTCCTCTGGAATCTTTTGGACAGCTCCACATCCTCCTGCTGTTGGACCCCAGTGCTGGATGGAGCTCTGCTGGTGGGACCTCACCTGAGCAGGGCAGAGCTGGGACCACTTCCCAAAGATCCCCCAGCTCCTCAGGGATCTGGGCTGCTCCAGAGGCAGCAGAACTCCCTCATGGGCTGCAGAATTCCCCTGGCTGCTGCTGGGACCAGGAATTCTGGATCCAGCATGTGCAGGGCCACTGGCGAGGTTGTTCCCCCACCTGTATGAACTGAAGGTCAGCCCAGTATCCCAGGAAAATCCCAGATTTTCCTCAGCAAACCTGGGTAAATAGAACTCCAAAGGGTAATTTGGACTTTTTATTTACTCCTGGGCAAATAGAACTTCCACAGCCAGGCTGGGAAGGTTCCTCTGGGCCCAGGAATATTTTTAATTCACCGAGAACATTTTCATTTGCTCCTGATGAAGAACTTCTGAAGGCAGAGCCAGGAAGGGTCAAGAGGCAATTAAGAAAGGAAAATCCTGCTTTTCACTGCTGGGAAAAACAGTTAATTAATGAAACAAGTGGAAAAGAGAGAGAGAGAAGAGCTGAACTGCAATTTGGAAAATTTAAGGAGCTTTCTATCAAATGAATTGATTACCAGCCTAATCATAATCAGGATTCTTGGATTAGCAGTTAATTTGGGGAATCAATTAATAGCAGTATTTTTTCCAGCCACAGTTTCCAGGGAATTCAGTGCAGCAGGTTTTTGGAGATAACAGATGCTGGATTAGGGGCTGTGGAATGATTCCCTGTCAATATAACAGCTCTGCTTCCAGGATTTTTATTTTTAGGGATTTTTTTCTGCATGTGACTGGGTGTTGGGTGAGTTATTTTAATTCCTTTCTTGTTGCCTGGGCACTTTCTCCATTTTTTTTTTT
>NW_024527736.1:0-952 GCF_017590135.1 Pyrgilauda ruficollis
GTTACCCCTGAAAGTTCATTTGGCCGACGGGTGGGGAAATTGATGGGCCACTGTCGCGAAGCAGGCGCAGGCATATGGGGCGAGTCGCTCCTTGGCAGGCCCTGCTGGAAGCAGTAAACCATGGCTGCCGTGTAGACGCAGCTGCAAACAATCACTTGGTGAGCATCCACCTCAACCAGGCCAGACCTCCAATGAGGGTCTTCAGTGGTCCTGGTCCCTGTTCTTGCGATGGTCGTGAGGCAAAATGAGGGAAACTTGGGAGCGTCTCTTTCACTGGGTAAAGGCATTCCCTGGCATTGCACCGGCTGTGCCTCCCTCCTACAGCAGTGAAGGCATCGCCTTCCACCCAAGGTGGCTCTCCCATGGAGACAGGAAGAGGCATGAACTCCTGCTGCCCCAGCATCAGGCAGGTGCACGGTGTCTCTGCTTGTCAGCCCTTGCCCTGTTTCCCCGGGATGCCGCTGATTGTTCTAGAAGTCATGGATCAGGACTTCCAGGAGCATGTTTGCAGGGACATGAATGAGAAAAATTGACAAGAATTGTTTGTGCTTCTCTTCTTGATCTTTTAAAATATTTTTGCTAGTAGGAAAGCATGGACCAAAGTGGAAAAGTTCCTTTAATGGGGGAAAAGCATCCTCCTGCATTTGACTTCCGAGTCGAGGACTGTCGCAAGCTCTCCGGTCAGATGTACACAGAAAATGCTCATTGAGTTTTCTGTGTTTCCACTGAGCCAGTATAAAAGATGATGCTTCTAAGGAGCTTAATGCCAGTTTTTCCATTTATATGAAATGTCAAAGTGGCCAGTTGATGGATTGCAGGATAAGTCAGCCTACCTACAGTACCACCCTCGATGGCTGCCCCAGGCATCCTGGCATTTGACCCTGCACTTGCTGCAGGTGTCCCTGCCCTGGTTGCCTGCTGACCAAAAGCTCAGACCCATCTCAGAGCCACG
>NW_024527737.1:0-943 GCF_017590135.1 Pyrgilauda ruficollis
CAGGTGCCCTCACCTGCTCCAGTTACTTGCATTAACCCTTTTAACCCCTCAGGTACCCTCACCTGGTCCAGGTACTTGCCCTAACTCCTTTTAACCCCTCAGATACCCTCACCTGCTCCAGTTACTCGCATTAACCCCTTTTAAACCCCCAGGTGCCCTCACCTGCTCCAGGTACTTGCCCCAAACCATTTTTAACCCCCAGGAGCCCTCACCTGGTGCAGGTACTTAACCCAAACCCCTTTTTAACCCCCCAAAATCCCTCCCAGCCCCCCCAGGAGCGCTCACCTGGTGCAGGTACTTGCCCCAAACCCTTTTTAACCCCCAGGTGCCCTCACCTGCTCCAGGTACTCACATTAACCCATTTTTAACCCCCCAGGAGCCCTCACCTGCTCCAGGTACTCGCATTAACCCCTTTTAACCCCTCAGGTGCCCTCACCTGGTGCAGGTACTTAACCCAAACCCCTTTTTAACCCCCCAAAATCCCTCCCAGCCCCCCCAGGAGCGCTCACCTGGTGCAGGTACTTGCCCCAAACCCTTTTTAACCCCCAGGTGCCCTCACCTGCTCCAGGTACTCACATTAACCCATTTTTAACCCCCCAGGAGCCCTCACCTGGTGCAGGTACTCGCATTAACCCCTTTTTAACCCCCAGGTGGCCTCACCTGGTCCAGGTACTTGGCCTGGATCTTGTGGCGAGCCTCGCACATGCGGCAGGGCCGCGCGGGGTCGGGGAACACGAGCTGGTTGACCACGATGTTGTGCGTGTCGATGCGGCACTTGGCCAGCTCCTGGATCAGCCGCTCCGTCTCGTAGAGCGACAGGAACTCGGCGATGCACACGCAGATGAACGTGGTCTGCTCCTGGGGGGGCACGGGGACATTGGGGACATTGGGGACACCACTGGGGACAGTATTGGATACAGCAGGGACACTGGGGACAGCAGGG
>NW_024527738.1:0-942 GCF_017590135.1 Pyrgilauda ruficollis
CGAAGGAGGCGGCGCTGACGGGCACTGCCAGATTTCACATCATTTTTTGGGGCCTTTTGAGAAGATTTTTCAGGGGAACTTTTGTGGATTTTTTTGGGGCAGGTTTTTGAAGATTGCTTTTGGGTTTTTCAGGTTTTTTTTTAGGTTTTTTTTCTGGCAATTTTGGGTTTTGGGCTCTGACCTGGTGCAGGAGCGCGCTGCAATTGCGCCGTGCGCCCTGCAGGTGGCGCTGTGACCGCACAGTTTTACATCGATTTTTGTTGATTTTTTTGGGATTTTTTTGGGGTTTTTTTTAGGAATCCCGGGTTTTCCCCCCCTGACCTGGTGCCCAGGCGCCGCGTGCGCAGCCCCATGAACACGGAGCGGATGAGCTTGCCGAAGGAGGCGGCGTTGACGGGCACTGCGAGATTTCATGGCCCTTTTTGGGGCTTTTTGGGGAGATTTTTTAGCGGAACTTCTGCATTTTTTTGGGGCAGGTTGTTGGAGATTATTTTTTGGGTTTTTCAGGATTTTTTTGGGTTTTTTTTCTGGCAATTTTGGGTTTTGGGCTCTGACCTGGTGCAGGAGCGCGCTGCAATTGCGCCGTGCGCCCTGCAGGTGGCGCTGTGACCGCACAGTTTTACATCGATTTTTGTTGATTTTTTTGGGATTTTTTTGGGGATTTTTTTGGGGATTTTTTTTTTGGTTTTTTTAGGAATCCCGGGTTTTCCCCCCCTGACCTGGTGCCCAGGCGCCGCGTGCGCAGCCCCATGAACACGGAGCGGATGAGCTTGCCGAAGGAGGCGCCGTTGACGGGCACTGCGAGATTTCATGGCCCTTTTTGGGGCTTTTTGGGGAGATTTTTTAGCGGAACTTCTGCATTTTTTTGGGGCAGGTTGTTGGAGATTATTTTTTGGGTTTTTCAGGATTTTTTTGGGTTTTTTTTCTGGCAATTTTGGGTTT
>NW_024527739.1:0-942 GCF_017590135.1 Pyrgilauda ruficollis
GATTCCGTGATTCATATACCCCTCTAAACTCGATTAGATCTCTCAAGATGCATTCTTCAGTTACAAGATAAAATGTAGTGGAATTTATCCTTGGGAGATGAAGCCAATTTTCATCACTTTAGTTGGTGCATGGACAAAAGACAACAGGCATGAAATTGTTCATGGAATGGAAAAGTGATATTTTGATTAAAATCAGTTTTGACAGAAAGTGATTGATTATCCAAAATTAAAATGCAGAAGTGCAAAGTCATACTTATTTGTGCAGTGAAACATCACAAAACAACCACTTGGTAATCCTTCCTGATACACAAATCCTTTAATTAAAAATATAAACAAGGTTCAAATATGCTCTCAGCAAAAGTGTCACTTTAGCTACTATTTTGTATATCTTCACCCACATTTGCATCATTCATTCCTTTACCTAGAAAAATTATTTCATAGAGAATTCAGCAGAAACAGTAGTTTTCTTGGATTTTTCTTTTTTAGAAAAAAACCCAAAACATACCTAGCTATCCTTATACAGCTACTCACGTTCCAATTCTCCCTATTTAAATGGCATACTAGGAACCAACTGGCCAATAATCGGACAAAACCAGTTCTTAATGTGCATTTTAATAAATATTTAAATCACTAGAAGATGTAGGACAGATTTCACTCCGAAAAACCCCTATGGAAATTGGTATTTTCTCCAAAATTAGTGCCTGAGATACTTAAAGTGGTATAGACCTCCTTATTAACTATGGTATTTGGACAATGTGCTTGTATATGTACTTACAAATAAAGCATTTACTCATAGAATCACACTGTAAAGAGGATTGTCTCTCTATATACATATTTATACACATATTTTGTGTGTATTGTATATATACATATCTACATACATACCTTTAGACAGGGGCAGCAGAAATTCCTAATTATGTTGCATGAATACTACAGTGCACT
>NW_024527740.1:0-942 GCF_017590135.1 Pyrgilauda ruficollis
CGCCGGTGTGGATGCGCCGGTGCTGCGCCAGGTTGGAGCCGCGGCTGAAGCCTTTGCCGCAGTCGCCGCAGCGGTGCGGCTTCTCCTCCGCCGAGTCGGCGCCGGGACGTTCCGGTCGGCGGCAGCGCCGGCCGCACTCGGAGCAGCGCCGGGGTTTGGCCGGGCTTTTGCCGCACTCCGAGCAGCTTCCGGCGGGTTTCCGGTTCTTGGCGGTGGGCGGAAGGTCGGGATCGGGTTTGGGTTGAGGTGGGGGAGGGTCTTGGGTGGACGGAGGGGTGGGGTCGTCTTCGGGGCCGCTCCCAGCGCCGGCGCCTGCACCGGGGTGGGAGAACGTGAATTGCAGCGCAAACTCTTCCAAGGATTCCATGGGTTGGGTTGGTGTTGACCACTGACATTGGCCATAGACTGATCAACCCCAAAATTCCCAGGAAAACCCAAATTTTTAATGGAATTCCGTGGATTGTGTTGACGTTGACCATTGACCTTGGCCATGGATCCGTTGACACCCAAAATTCCCAAAAAAAACCCAAATTTTTCCATGGAATTCCATGGATTGGGTCAATGTTGACCATTGACCTTGGTCATAGACTGATCAACCCCAAAATTCCCGGGAAACCCCAAATATTTAATGGAATTCCATGGATTGTGTTGACGTTGACCATTGACCTTGGCCATGGATCCGTTGACTCCCAAAATTCCCAAAAAACCCCAAATTTTTCCATGGATTTCATGGGTTGGGTTGGTGTTGACCATTGACCTTGGCCATGGATCCGTTGACCCCAAAATTCCCAAAAACCCACAAACTTTTCCATGGAAATCCATTGGTTGGGTTGATGTTGACCATTGACCTTGGCCATGGACTGGTCAACCCCAAAATTCCCAAGAAACCCCAAATTTTTAATGGAATTCCATGGATTGAATTGACGTTGATCGTTGACCATT
>NW_024527741.1:0-942 GCF_017590135.1 Pyrgilauda ruficollis
CCTGTTCCCTGCAGCTCATTGTCCCCAACACTGACTGTCCCTGCTCCAAGAGCGCAGTCCTGCTGTGCAAGGGGAAGATTCAGGTCTGGCTTTGAGGAGATTCAGGGCTGGCTTTGGGGAATTCACCTTCAGCCAGCAAGGCTGGGGCTGCTGCCTGTGCCAACCCTTCTCCTGCTGAGCCAGCAGCAGGCAGGTTTTATGTGGGTGTAGGTCTGGGCTCAGTGTCAGAGAGCTGGGGAGTCCTGCTGACACAGGCTGGAACCACAACACTGGGGGTTTGCTGTAGAAAATGCTGGTTTTGAGAGCACAGCGAGCTGGTGGGGCTCTGCAGAGGGAGGAGGGGACCCTCACTGTCACATGTCCCAGGGCCAGGATTCAAACCCTGAGAAGATCCTCTTGTCTAGCAAAAAAAACCCACCCCCCACACTAAGTTTTTAAGCTCCACTAGGCAGAAATATTTCCAAGTGGTGATATTTACCTCCCGGGGATGAGACTGAACTGTTGGTAATCCTTGCGCTATAGGGTACAGAGATCTTTTTGCAAGGATAATAAACTCCCTGGTAATAGCTGTCCTTCCCCTGGATCACGCACACTCCTCCAGGAGCTCAGGGCTTTGTTTCTGCAACAGGATTAGGTGTTAACGCTGCAAAACCAAACGGGGGCACAGTGGCTGTCTTTCACATTCCTGCTTTCCAAAGACTTTCTCTGTTCCCTTGGCTGTTCTCACAGTTTGCCTCCTCCTTGCATTCCTCAGCTCTAAACCACGGATGCTTTTTACAACAGCTGGACATATTGTTTTAAGTGATAATCTTTAGATACTGCAGCCTAGCAGACAGTTCATAAGAAATATCTGATTCAGTGACTATCACTTCTTCCTCTGTCCTTGTGTGCAGCCTTTGAGGGTTAGGATGTGCTGGTTTTTCTTCTTCTTTTTTTTTTTTT
>NW_024527742.1:0-948 GCF_017590135.1 Pyrgilauda ruficollis
TTTTTTTTTTTTTTTTTTGGGTGTGATGCTCCTGCTACCAACACCCCTTTGGCTGGAGCCACCAGTGTTGTCCAGAAGAAACTTGGGGGCTGTCACTCCTCATTACAACCCCGGGATCTTCAGCAGCCTGAGTGTGATGGTCTTGGTTGGGTTTCTTTCTCCTCCCTCTTGGATTCCCCCAGGTGTTTATTCATCCCATCCACACCAGGAGCACTGGCATCAGGACAGATCCAGCTCAGGCTGCTAGTGAGCTGCAGGATGTGACTGGGGCTCAGTGCTGGTTTTGGATGCTCCGTGATGAAACAAGAGACACCTGCAAGCTTCAGCTTCAGTTCAAGTGCAAACACATGTTGTACACTCAACCTGTGCTTTTTTCCTCCCTTCTGATGATGTTCCTTGTCCAAGAGACCTGATTATTCCTCTAAGGCCCCTTGCTGGGGACATGTAAGCATTGTCTGGCCTTGATCTGTTCAGATCTGTGCAGGTTTGAGATGAGAGGGTCCCTTTGTTCCCATCAAAAGCTCTCGACTCTTGCAAGAGAATGGGTCTCCTCTGAAATTATTCACATGCCTGAGCATTTCTTTATGGTAAAGGGAACTTGTAATGAATGCAAATGTCTTGGATTCCCCCCTCGAGCTACAGAAATTTCTCTGTTCCCTGCATTTCCCGATGTCACTCAGGTGTTGCGGTGGCGGGGGCACAGAAACACCTTGAGAGAAATCCCCTACCAGGCAGCCAGAAGGGCTCTTTCCAGGACATTACACTTCAACGTGTCACCTTTGCTACTCCTGGAATTACTGTCTGGTTTTGATCATCCGTGTCCATCTGTGACAGCTTTTCCCTCCTTGCTTGCCACCTTCCCGGCTGCCAGGGCACGAGCACGAAGCCACCGGGGTTTTCTCTGCTGAACACCTCGATGCCTTTGTGCTAGACAAAAAAAAAAAAAAA
>NW_024527743.1:0-943 GCF_017590135.1 Pyrgilauda ruficollis
TTTTTTTTTTTTTCTATTATTATTTTTTTCCTCCTGGCATATGGAAATAGCAAGCTTGGGAAAAATGCAATCCGTTAGCCGTTTCAAGCAGGCTCTGCATCCACGGGGCTCCACGTCTCTCAGCAGGCTGAGATTTTTAGAAACACTCAGTGCTGGCCTCGTGTTACAGCTCCTGTGGGATGTGGAAAGCACCCAAAGCTCTTTTAGAGATGCATTGCTTGGTGTGTAGCATCCTCAGCCAAGGCTTGTTTGGGGTTTAGGCTGGGTGGTGGGGTCTGTGCTGTGGTGCTTTGCTTTCCACGTGGGCTGGCAAAGCCTGGAAGTGAAGGGATCTTGGCCAGAGGTGCTGGCTCAGCTCCTGGACACCCTTGGAAGTGAGCTGAGTACCTGGGCTTGCTCTTGGATCCCCACCAGGCTCTGGGTGATTGCTGGAGATCCAAGGTGGCTGCAAAGAGCCTTAAACCACTGTGGATTATCCTTGCTTCCCAAAAGCTTCTCCAGAAGGGTCCCGTAGGTGCCAAGGCTTTGTTGAGTCTTGTTCCTCCCGGCAATGCAGGGATGCTCACAGCTCGGGGGGCTCTTTGCAGGTGGCTCCACACCTTCCCTGGGCACTCCTTGGTGCTGAAAATCTTCCCTGCTGCGCTTCTGGGGCCAGGTTTTCTCTGCAAAATAAACCTGGGCGTGGTAGGAATGAGCCAAGGTGCAGCCCGAGTGTGCAAGGGATCCATCCCGAGGGGATCCATCCCGAGGGGCTGTGGGAGTGGGAAAAACATGAGGGATCTGCTCTGCTCTGTAGTGGGTTGGCTCATGTGGAGGAGTGGTTTTAGCTTGAAGGCATCAGTGCTTTGGCTCAAGGGTGTTTTGGGGGGAGATGTGGCAGATTTATGTCTTTGTGTCCAGTTGGTTATCCTCAATAAATTCTGGGATGGTTTGGGTTGGAAGG
>NW_024527744.1:0-954 GCF_017590135.1 Pyrgilauda ruficollis
ATGGTACCTCAGCCACCAGGAAGGGTTATGGCTTTCTGACTGCATTTCCTACTTGGAGCATCTCATATCTCCTCCTTCCCAACTTTTCTGCCCAGGGTGGTGTTTCCACAGTGGAGGAAAACCATGCAGAAAGATGAAGTCATCTTCAAGGAATATGTTGAGAGCACAAAGCAATTCCACTTTGGACCTCTACCGTGTGGGAAATCAAGAGAGTGGTATGTGCTCCCTGCTGGGCCTTGTACTTTTCTGGACATGCCTGGAGAGACAGGCTGTCCTGTGGCACAGGGAACGATCCTGGGAGACACATGGGCTGGAAGGACCACAGATGTGTGAACTTGAGCAGATAAGAGGCAAATAGCCTTGCAGGAGATGCTCTGCCTACCCAGTGGGTGCCTTGGTGGCCAGAGCCGCCTGCTGCTGCCAGTCCAAAGGTGACTTGGGAGGCAGCGTCTGTTCCCCTCCACATCTCAGCTTCAACCCTTAGGAAATGAACTTTATGGTGGTTTTTGAAGTGCTTTGAGCTCTGCAGGTAGCCTGACCGAACAATTATTCTGTAGATGGTTTTGTAAACCTTTCAATTAGCTGTAATTATGAATAAGATTTTATTATTGACCTGCCAGTGGGTGTTGGGGGTAACGTCCAGCAGGAATTACATTTTCCTGTAATGAATTGCATCCTCACTGCTGGATAAAGTCACATTTGGAAAAACACATTTGTTTCAATGACAAAACACTTTGTCATTGAAGCTATTGTGTATTTCTGCAGTTACTGTCACTTCTTTCTAATGCCATTTAACTTTAAGTTTTTGTCTCCATGGGAGCTCGGGAGGGCTAGGGCTATTTTGAGAACCCAAGTAAATGAAATCAAAATAGTTTAAAAAACGTACACTCCTTAGCCAGACTGATGGATGGTCTGGCATTTCTGCTTGCCTCTTTAACCCTTTCACTCCAAAGT
>NW_024527745.1:0-27893 GCF_017590135.1 Pyrgilauda ruficollis
GCACCCAGAGAGACGGAGACACATGTTATTCAATTAAATCATAGCTTTATATTGTAATCCAGTTTAAATTTTGTGCAAGGTCCACAGGTGTTGATGTCAAAGTTGAAGGATATTACAAAAACATCCTGATTGTTATCCTATTCATAACTTAAAATTCTAAACTTTCATTAAAATTCATCTGATTCAGCTTTACCAGACTTAATATATACTTAAGTTTTTTTTATACTTTTAAGTTTTTCCAACTAGCAGTATTATGGCTTCTCAATGAAAGAAAAGTGTCTTTCACTGCTGAATGTCAGAAATTTGATGAACGGAGTTGAAGGCAGTGGAAAATTAGGAAAAGTCTAATTCTAGGACCTGAAAGCCACTTCAAATCCCCAATGTACAGTGTACATTTCATAAACTAGCACTGTCATAAAAAAATACATAATTATCTGTTATTTAAAATGGGAAAAATCCAAATGAATACAAATATTGATATTGAATTTATTTTCAAGTCAGGAAAAGGAAATAATGTGTGCAGTGGCGGCTAGCCTCAGAGGGAAAAGACGATCACCCCTTCGGGACGTCCCTGCTAGCTGTGGCCAGCACCACCAGCAGCACTGGGGCACTCTCCCGGTCCTGGGTCCGGTCGGGAGGGCGCCTAAGGCTTTCGCCTTAAGGACAGGGTCCGCAATGAGAGGGCTGCTACCCAACAGGAGAGAAGAGACGGACTCCAGCTGCAGTATAGTCCAGATTTATTAACTCCAGGGAGACTGACAGCTGAGGACCCTGAACTGAGGTCTGACACTGGCTTATAAAGAGGGGAGGGTACGGAAGTGAAGTTTGGTCTTCAGCCAATCCACAGGAAGGTGGGAGTAAGGAGAGGGTGATAGACACAGTGGGACAACTAATAGGGAAAAGCCTGGGGAGGGGCCCTGGCCCCTGAACCAATCACTCGATGGTTCCAATCTTTGACTGGAAGATTCTAGATGGAAGGGATGGGCTACCGAGTGATGGACAGGGCACCAGGGAGGGACTAAGGGACGGATACATAGGTTGCCAATGGTAACGGGGAGGGGAAAACTGGACTGACAGGGCGAGCAAGGAGAGGGAGAACCAGGGCAGAACCATTGCAAATAAAGGGGTACATGGAACGAACCAATTTACAACTTAACCAAGTTAAAGCATAAGAAACACACCACAACAAATGTGGAAATAAGCTGAACAAATTATCACAGAATATTTCTATTCAAACAGCAGATTATTTTAATTACTATTAATTCAACTGGTAAATTTGCAATGCCCAACCTATAGTTTCCCATGTTTGAACAACCTGGATATTTCAAATTTGTAGTATTTTTCATGCTTTTTAAATTCTGTCAGGAACCCAGTCAAAACCTCAGGGGAAAAAAAAGAAAAGAAATATTTTTCTACCCTCTTTTATTGTTCTATTCATTACTGACCCTGAAAAGGAAGTCAGTGTGGCCTTTAAGTGGAGAAAAGTTACAACGGCTTTTTATTTACCTGAGAACTGACAAATCTGTCATCTATGAAAGGTTATTAACAACATTTTATATGCATGTTTGTTATCCCAATACAGCAGTTTGCTGTACACAGCAAAAGTAAATTGCAAATGAAGTGGAATTTTCAAGTTAGATACATTCACATGTACATGTATATATTCACAACTTCAGTTCATAATGCTACAAGTTGCAATTATTGAGAAATATTTTTTGGTTTGTTGTATATGTGGACAGGAAGATCTCATTTTTCCCAATTTACAAAGCTGCTTTTAAGAGGGAGGAAGAATTAAAGTCAACTCACAGTATAGACAACTCTGAGTCCTTCCGAAAACATTTTTAATTCCCTCACAAGACACAAAAAAAGTTTTAAAAAAATAAGAGGATTTATTTCTGTTTAGGTATTTATGTAAGAAGAGGAAATAATGTGGTTTAATGTGGTTATAATGCTATAATAAATGTGTTATAACCATTAATGTGGTTATAATTCTATATTGAATATTACAGTTGAACTGTGCAGTAAGACTTGCTTTCAGAGTTATGTGAACATAGCAATGCTAGTGTAAGTATTGAATCCACCCACATGATAAGAGCTGAATTACCAAAGTAATCCATAAAGAATACATAAATATCTGCTTCGTTTTGTGGGAAATAGATTTGTAGAAAATTTTAAGTTTGATAGAAGGCTTATATAGTATGTATTTGTATGTAAACTTTGAGATAAGAAATGTTAATTTAGTAATATTATGGAATAAGATATTATTGAAAGAGGAATAGAACTAGAAACAAGTTTTAAAGGATGGTTTTATAAATAAGACTAAATACTTTAGAAAAATAAAACTATGAAAGATACATTGTAGTAGGACTTATGAGGGATAATTTTAGATTATTAGCTTTAAGACATTTACAGTATAGTGTAGTAAAAGCTGATAAGTTAAGAAATGCTTATAATGTATTGCAATAATAAAATAGCTTCTAATTGTAATAGCATGAATTTTAACACTTGTATTGTCTCACTCTTCATAGGAGACTGAAAATACAATCATTTTCAAAACACCTCTCAGTTACCCCATCTCTAAGTCAAAAAGGGCATAATCCAACAAATGTCATAAAAATCAGGACGTGAATATTTTATCTTCTGCCCAGAGCTCTGAAATGCATTCCTGTGTTTTCCCTTGTCCTGTTCTGAAGCCTCAACCAGTTGATAAGTAGGACGTGCTTTCACTGTTAAAAGTTACTGCACAAAAAATTTGTGCTGAGTATTTGCAGCCTGTGGACATCCATACACTAAACAGAATCCCTAGAGCCATGGGGTAACAACTCTAGAAACATATTTTAAGGAGGAAAAGTGAAAACTTTGAAGTTGTACACACATCATGTCTCAGTAATTTTATGAGCCATAAAAGGTAGCAGTTTACTTGTATTTAATTTTCAAATATTAGCCACCTAAATGCCCAGGCTTGTAATCAAAGGATGACATCTGTGTCACTAATGGGACTGTCTTGCCTTCAGCCACAATGGTGACATACACTAAGCTTGCCTTTTCTGTGCTGCTTGGTGCATATGAGCTAAGCCATGATGTGTCAAAGGGTTGAAGAAGATGGTAAGACTAAAGAGTCTCCATCACAAGAGGTTTTCCATATGTAGACAGAGTGCTAGGCAATCTCATCTGTGTTTCCTTTTCTATGAAAGGTTAGACCAGGTAATCTCTTGAGGTCTCCTCCAGACAGCTGTTCTGTAATCCTCATTAACATGCTGAGTGAAGCAGTGTTAAAGCCGGCCTATAGCCATCTTCTTTACTCCCAGCGACATTCCTTATTATCTGTGACCTTATTAAAGGTGGAAATAATTACAGAGAAGCCTTTTGTATATCCTTGATAGAAAAAGTCAGTGTTGAGCCCTGTTTAATTCTATTAAATAACACAATTTTTTTTGCAATTATGCAGTATTTTTGGCTCAGTTGGTTTTGTCTCAGAACATAATGGTGGAGGTTGCTTTGGGAATTTCTGTGTTCACAGTGGTCATATTTAGAAGAATACAAACCTGATATGCCTGTCTTGGTGTATTCTGTCACTAACTGTAATGCACCTGCTGCACACATGCTATTCAATGAGAAGGACAGCAGGTGGCAATAACAGTTTGTAGTCTTTTATTTGAGAAGGCAGGTGGTCTGGGACTTTCATAATGAGTTGGCATAACTGCCCTGGTATTAAGGTTCAAAAATTATTGCAGTTAGTGTGGTTTTAGTTCACATCTAGCCATTTTGTAAACAGGATATAATGTGTTAGGATGCTTGTGGTGGAACCTTGATACACCTTTAATTGTTTATTTATGGAGTGTGGTTGTTGGAAATGTGCCTGGAGTAACAATTTCTTTATTTTTTCTCCCCAAAGAACATGTATTTAAATGTTCAAATGAGCATCCATGAAGGCAATAGAATGTCACAGAATGATGAATTATACCATTTAAATTAGAAATAGCTCGTAAGTTTGGATGGACAGCAATTTTATGTAATTGCTGTATTAAATTGAAAGGTTACACACATTACCAATCAAAATTTTATATACCTCCTTTAAGTAATATATTTATTTCAGAAAAAATGGTCTTAAAATTCCTGAATAGGAAATTGTTTTCAAGCCTTCAAAGATGTCTTCTCAAATAGTATGCTGATAATTACACTGATTAATGATCTCACTTAGGCTCCATCTAAACTACCCAGAAGCAAAAGCTCGCTGTTTCACACCTACTGATATTTGAACTCCCTTTCCTGTAAATATTCTCTATTAAATTTCTATAGAGAATATTATTAAATATTCTCTGTAGAAATAATGGTAGCAGTGTGCCCTTTCTTTACTGGGATTTAACTCCCTGTTCGGATTTTGATTTGCCATTTCACAGGCATTCAGACTTTACATTAGCACACAGATTTCTCCAGCTCTCAAAAGCCAGGTTTTAGTTTTCCAAGGAGCATTTATTCCACCCATTTTTTAATGGTCCTTTCATAGGATTTGAGTGTATCCTTTTTAGGGTAACCAGACAATTTTCATTTTGTTTGTGTGTCTGGACTGAAAACTCTACAACCATCATAGGCTGCCTTCAAAATAAACATTATATTATGGTTTTTCTCTGAAAAGGAATGCCATTTTTGGTCCTCAGTTATATTTCTATCATGAAGAGGAAATTCATTGATATGAAAGGAACAGTAAAGATACTGAAGACATTTATGTTTAGTATTCTAAGTTCTGGTGTTTTGTTTGGATGTGACGAAAATACAAAGGGCTTTCTGGAGAAGTAATGACTGGAAGAATGTCTCTTGCAAATAACACAAAGATTTATGGGTTTTATTTCTATGTGGGTCATCTACTTAAATATTATCTTTATGCTGAAATTTGTACAAGTCCTCAGTGGACATAATAAAATCAAACTTATACTGCAGAAAAATAATCCACAATTATATCAAATTATGGGTATTTAATATATAAATAACAAACATCTGAATGTCATTCTCCAGTACACAGTCTATAAATCCCCAGCAAGAGTCATCTCTAGATGCATGCAGCTCTTGTTTTTATCTTCTCTGCTTAAACAGATTCCTGCATGGCAGCCAAAGGAACTGGTTAACCACACCCACAAAAGATTTTATGTTTGAGTTTAAGAATGCTTTTATACAAACCTGTTGTGTTTGCTTCAATAGCTACTGTTAATATTTTGCTCTGCAAATACTTTACCTTCTTTTCAACTGGGGAAAAAATCTTTAAAGTGACAAAAGTTAGCAGTCTTACAAGAATCAAAAATTATGCATTAGGTTTGATAGAATTTTCATTCAACAGACAGTAAAATAGGCAATGATTTGATATTTTTCAAACTATGGGTGTGACATTGCTGCACAAAACCCAGTAAAAATCCTGTGTTTCCTATTGAACTTTATTTCTAGGAGAAAGGTTCTGTGTTGCTGCACCGTGGAAGTGGGCATTGTATTGTGTCATGACCTTTCCTAGTGTATAGTGTCCAAGGGCTTTCACTACGGAATTTTTTATTTAATTTGACAAAATAGCCTCCTGTCAGACTGTGGCTGCTGTCAGCCTAACAAACTGGAATAATTATACTGTCGTGTACTAGCAAGTTATACTTACTTGTCTTTTTAGTTCAGAAGAGCTGCGGCTTGGCAATAAAGCTGTATTTTTTTTTTTTTTTCACTACTGGTCTTTCAGTGCTCTGTACAGGTTCAGGCTGATGGAAAATATTTACATACTTGGATCAAATGTACAGAACATCTTTGGTCACAGTGCACATTTCTATTGCTCAAAATTGCTCCAAACCTCAGGCCACAGAATGATTCAATACTAGTCATAAGATGAAAGAGCAGTTCTGAAACTGAGGGACACTGAGATAAATGGCTCTCACTCAAGTAGGTGAGAAGTGCCACCTGTATGATGAGATGGGTCTTTTGTTGAAGCCGTACTCACAGTCCCACATTTACTGTGAACAATGTCTCTAAGCTGGGATTGCCCCAAAAGAAACACGTATTAATAAGAAATCAAATTACTTAAAGATACTCTTAATAGCAGTTGGGGAAAGTTTTGAAGTGTCCTCCCACAGGCTGACACTTACTTCAGTGGTCTGATTCTGATTCTGCCAGTTTCATTTATTTGGAAGATCCCATCATGGCATCACAGAGACCAGTGTTACATAATGGAAATTCTGCTGTGGGACAGAGTCTCCAGTGATGCAAACATGGACTCTGGTGAGGTCTGACCTAAAGGTATCAGATAGCCAGGTTTTCCACCACTGGAATTGACACCGGAACCCTTCCTCTTGCAGACATTTAGAGTTCCACTCTAATAGCAGAATATTTTTAATTTCTTAGCAAAGCCTGCTCACCCAGGCTAGGACACAGAATTTACAATGCCTCCATTACCTAGACTGTGAAGTGAGTAGTCAAGGTAGTGCACCAAGTGTTTCTCAGGAACCTGCTGTGACCTGATGCAGGCTATCCAACTTTTATGTTAACTTTTCCACCATGTTACATACAAAATATATTCAGACAAACTGTAAAGATTCCAATCTAAAATTTAAAAGTTGTTTCTTCAGTCTCTTTATACATATTTAAAGTAGATTTCTCTCTCTTTGAACCTAATTTAAAGCAATATTCTGTTGGTTCCCTACAGCAGTTCAACCTGACCTATAACCACCAGAGAACATCAGGCAGGTCGGTAACTCCATTTCTGAGATGCTCATCCCATTTTTTCTCCATTATTTCCTATGCATGCTAGAGGTGTAGGCAACAAGTTGAAGCAATTTCAATTATCAACTGTTTCTTCTAAAAATATCCTGTAAAAAAATAGTCTGCAGGCATTGAGTTTAGCTACAAACTGTGGAGCAAGTAAGGAAGGATATGTTCAGAATAGCAGCCAAACCCTGACTTAGAAATCAGCATAATACATCCTTACTTTGCATCTAGGACATCTGTTTAGAGAAGGATATAAAACAATTATCATTAAGTTAATTCACACCTTTGTTTACAACACACTAATTTCTGCAGATGGTCAAGCTGTGGATATTAGTCATTAGTAAAAGGTATGATGTTATTCAATCACTTCATTAGGTTTCCAGAAAGGGGAACAAACACCACATTGAGGAAATGTGCTTATTTTTTATTAAGCCAGGAAGATTTTTAAAAAGAGGAATACCACAAAAGGTATTCAAAGGAACATAAACCTCAAATTATCTACTGCTGGGTTCAACTAAAAAAAATTATACCCACTTTATTTTAGGATGAATTTGAAACATGAGCATGAGAAACCTAAGAGGAAGTGAATCTGCAAAACATTACTTCAGCTAATTGACACCATGTGAGAAATTATTTTCCAAGACTGAATTATTATTTCCAATCATATTTCCTAATACTTATAACCAAAATCCCTTTTCATGTCACACACATTGAATAGAAGGCTTTAAAACATGTGATTCAACATTGCTCCAATGCAGGTATAATTTACTGTAGAAGGAAGAGGCCCAAGTAATTTTTGATATATTCACATAGATGCAAGCTATAGGCTTGGCAAAACAATTCTGTCATTAAGAACATCCAATACAATATTATGGTCATTCGAGCCACAAAATAAAGGAAAGAGCGTGCCATACAAGATCACTTTTTGAGCCACCTTCTTGTCTGGAACACTCTGCTCTGCTCTGCTGATTACTAGAATATTAGAAATAAACAATAAAAATTAGGGGTTTACTTCCAGAAAAAATCCAAAGTGCTGTTATAATGAAAAGTTTATGTGGTAAGAGAAAGGGTTAAGCTAGAAAAGCTGGCAAACTGCTGAGAAATGCAGCTAATGTACAATACGGAAAAAATAGGGATGGAATCCATTTAAACTGAGAACTTAGTCTTTTGCACAGACAAATATCTAAGGTTAATGGCTGAAATGTAGAAATAAAGCCTTACTGGTAATACTTCTTTTAGCTACCAATAAGAGAAGTGATGTAAATTCCAGTTTAAGCTCTGAAGACTAGTTTGAAAAACATGTCTACCCTGATTTTCCAGTTAACAGACCTGTCCTGAGAGATGGTAGGTTTACTATTTACAGACTTAATGTCTGTAAACAATCTTACAATTCGTGACAAATCATACAGTGTGTCTAACATATATGATCTATCATTCCCATCTGTGTTTTCATCTCATGTGACTCTTTTCAGCTCAGCTAAAATATCTTTTGTCCAGCCTTAAAGATTTGAGTCCACTTGTTCTGAAGACTTCTGCTTTGTGTTCACAATAAAAAAATCTGAGAGACCCTCTTTGGATTACTTTTCTCAAATAGCTTTACTGGTGTGCAAGAAAACACTGCAAGAAAGTTGTGTGTACATTTTGAAAGTATCAGGCATGGGTAAGACATGCAAAAGAGAACTAAGATTTTCCTAGGTGATCAGTCAAAGCATTATTTTCTCAATATCCTGATAAAAAAGTTTAACAGGGCTATATGGCTGGCTGGGGGCTATGTACAAATCACGAACAAGACGGGACTGCTAAGAACGCGTCATGAGCTGTTTGATTTTCTACCATCAGTCTCATTAGATGGTTATGACAATGGGGAGATGCTATCAGCCCACATCTCAAGAAGCAGACCAAGAACTTAATGTTACAACTCAGTTTAAAAATTTTTTGACCAATCACACAATGCAAAAGCACATTGATAGTAGTTCTTTCTACCCAATTACTGTAAGCACACATGCCTTCAGTTAAAACGTTTGCTTATTTTGAATACAATACCTACTTGTAAACCTTAAAACACAATGCTCCATTATTAAGCTTAGAACTTCTTAACATCTCACTACATATACTTTTCTGCAGCTTAGGGAGTTATTCTACACAAGCGCTAATACACAGACCATTGTTCCATTTGTCCTTACATTTCTACTTCTTACATCATTTTTCTACTGACCTATCTTACGGCTACTGCTTAGCTCTAATCACAGTTCTGCTGTGTCTGAGGCCTGCCTTTTGCAGCTTTCCCAAAACCTTCTGATTTTAAAGATTTGCACAAAGTATTCCCAGAAAGTATCAGGGATGGGTAAGACATGCAAAAGCGAACTAAGATTTTCCTAGGTGATAAGCAAAGCATTATTTTCTCAATATCCTGATAAAAAATTTTAACAGGGATAGGTAGATGGCTTCTTTATATCTGCCTTCTAGCAGGGACTAAAAGATAGGCAAGGAAAATGTCATGTGGGAACAAAATGGAGTTGAAGAGCCAACAGCTTCAACACACTTTAGAAATAATGTAAAACAAATCCCTTTATTCCACTATCTGACATTGACATTAAATGTGTGGCAGCTACTGACTATACTTACTGTGAAATTACCCAGTAAGAGTAGGAGATTCCAGGAAATTAATTTATGTCTGTAGTTTTCCTTCAGTTTCTAAACATAGAACAGCAGCAGGAAACTGAGATCTGTCATATCTCACCCATCCAAATGTAAGCTCTTGTTCTAACTGGATCTGGCCTTTCAGTTACTTTTAATTTTTTAATTTTTTTAATGGTTTCTGATGTTTCTGCTCTAGGCAATGCTGCAATGGTTAATAAGTGCTACACATACCTTATTCTTTTATTTGGAAATGTAAATTTATCATTCTGAAAGGATTTCATGTCAGAAAGTATATTCAAAACTCATTGATGCATCTGAGTCTGCAAAGAAGTCTGCTGAGAAAGAAGAAAAGCAGAGCCAAATGTTACAAATTTAAAAAGGCTTTATGGTAATTAAATTAACCTCATTATTAGGGAAGTTTCATATGCTGTACTGAAGAATTGCTTTCTTCTGTGTCCCAGCTGGTTCAGCTCAGTTTGTAAAATTCTCTCACTCTTGAAATCCTGTTTTAGTTTCATGTTAGTTCTACAACCCATTTCTTTCTGAGATTGAAACACCCAATATATACCACTAAATTCCCCTTTAGCCTGAGTGACTAATTCTCAGTCTTAGTCTACATTGCAACCCTTTAAAATATTTCTGTCATTAACTATACTGGGGGTACTAGAAAACAGCTGAACTGGAAAAGAGTAAGTGCCAGCACCAGCAGCTGCAACAGCACAAAGAACAAACCCTCTACAAATAAATCTCTCACACTGTTTAATCCCTGTAATTTCCCCTAATAGCCCAACGTTTCATAAAGAACAATTTAAGCATCTCATAAATAAATACAGCACCTCGTGTTTAAGCACCTTTTGTGTTAGGTTAGCAGGAACATTCATTCTTAATTTATGTCTTTTTGGTCAGATTTTAAAGTATAGTAGAATGGGATCATTTCTATGATTTTTGGTTAAATCCCAGTAGTTTTATGTTTCTCATATTTGACTTCTATACATAAAAATAGGATTTCCTGAAATATATGTTACAGACTGAGCTACAAAGACAATTCTAAAATATTTCATAAATGGTAAAGATATGAAGTAGCAGAAGAAACAAGACCTCTACAGTAGTGCACCATTGTGTTTTCATGGTTACAAAGCAGAATTTTTCTAAAATGCAAGTCTCTTCATGTGAACTGGTTTTTTTTTAACATAAAATTAAGCAGAAATTAATTAATTAATTAATTAAGCACAAAGTATATAATACCACCTCCTCACTTCTTTTTGAAGTGTCCTCTAGAAACATCTGAAACAAAAGCAATAAAAGAAATGGTTGTTGGCAAGCCTAACATCTTACTATATTTTCAGAAGAACGTAAGTACTTCTGCCAACTTACCCCGAAACTCAAATTGTCTCTCCACAAGAGACTATCATTTTTAAAATAAAATATCAAAGGTAGATTTTGTCTCTAATTTGACATTTGTATTATTTGGGAAAGTGTCATGGGTCATTCCACTAAAATTTCTTTGTGTGAACTCAATAACATGATTTGATTTTAGTGGCAGTATTTTCACTGGTAGCTAATGAATCATTCTTGATAATTTTAGGGATACAGGTATTGACTTCAGGATATTTAATTAATGATGAGACAAATGATTCATCCTATTTTCCAAAGTCCAGACAAGCAGAAAACAGTGAAGACTAATACCACTGAAGTGAGAAGCAACAGAAGATTGCCAAATTAACACACAGAGTTAAATTGTTTTTAAATCGTAGTCATTATCTGGACAGAAACTGATGTCCTATAGTTTAAATGCCAGCATAAAAGTCGTCTATTCATTTGCTAAAAATAGGTAAGTTCCATAATGTATTTTAAGTGCCATATAGAACAAATTTTTGGAAGAATGGAGATGTAAGTTTCCTCCAGCTATGTCAAAATATTGGTCGCTGGATGGATGGTGGTTCAGTACATGGTAAGATCTTAAAAAACATCTTTTGAGAAAGCAAGATATAATTGTGAGAGAATTGAAGTCTGCTGTTGCTTTCTAACCAGCAGTGATCTTTACTGAAAAGCAGAAACTCAAGTAATTATTTCAGTTAGATACTTTTCTTGTAAGTAAATTTTAAGGAGTACATTGGAAATTGGAAGGTTTTCATGCAAACAGAAACAGATCTGAAACAATACTTATGACTTACTAAATATGCAGGTTTTTTAATCTGGCATAATCAAATATGGTTTTTCTTACCCCTCTGGTAAAAGGAAAAATGTTGAGGCTCCACTGGTCTAAGAAAATCAAAAGGAAGAACACAGAATATAAGAAATTAGTTTTTAAAAAATCAATAATATAAATAAATATATAAGACAGAATAAAGTGTCTTGGAGCGTCTTATCAGGCAATTTCTTGGACTGCAAAGAAAGATAATGTAACACTGACTGCAGTCCCACTTACAACAATCACTATAACAAACTATTGAAATTATTTTATTTTCCCCATGTATTTTATTTTTCCTATGGTTTTTCTTTTCTGGGTAATGGGAAAGAAAGAAGAAAAAGGAAATAGACTCAAAATTTAAGCAAGAGGACTGGAACATTCAATTATGAAGAAAAAACCCCTACTTTTTCAAAAATGAAAGTTTTCAATAAACTTTAATATAGAGATGTCTACCTCTGTCTGGAAGAGGAAAGGGGAGGGAAGGGGAGCAGGAAGGGGAAGGAGAAGGGGAGCGGGAAAGTGAAGAGGATAGGAAGTTCCAGGAAGGGAAGTAAAAGTTCCAAGAAGGGAAGGGAAGTTCCAGGAAGTTCAGGGAAGGGAAGGGAAGTTCAGGGAAGGGAAGTTCAGGGAAGGGAAGTTCAGGGAAGGGAAGGGAAGGGAAGTTCAGGGAAGGGAAGGGAAGGGAAGGGAAGGGAAGGGGTCTCTCTGATAGTCTGTCTCTTCAAGGAGAGCTGAGCCAATACTGTAAGGTACAACAAACGATAACTTTAGCCAAGGCCCCAGGGAAGATGAAGATCTCCAGAAGTGTCTTGGTTTACGAGACTGGTGTCTGCTAGGGAGGGCAGAAAAGTCTCCCTCGGAATGGAGAATGTGACCCCCTTCCCTCTGAATTTTTAGAATTTTGAAATTAAAGGGGCTGTCAGGGAATGATATGGGAATAGGAATAACAGTTCTTTACTAGTGTGTATAATAAAGCAAACAAACAAACAACAACAACTGCTGCATTAATACCAAACAGAACCAGAACCCAGTCCCAGCCTTCCTGGCCGGGGTGCTTTCCCCTTGGTGCAGTTCCGGGCACAGCCAGCAGGGGCGCTGGCAGCTCCCGCTGGGCAGGGCAGGTGCGGTGATTCCCCCGGGGCTGTAGGGGGCGCTGTGCAAGCTCAGGGAGCACACTGCAATGGCGGCTTGGCCCAGACGGGAAGGGATGGAAGAGAGGCTGTGTTTCACCAACCCCCTGGGGCAGCTAATCCCTGTGCCCCTAGTGGTTCTCTCGGAAGCAGGAAGCTGGAACAACTGTCTTATCAGTGACCAAACCATTGTGACTAGCACAAAACACTGTTTGAGCTCCCACTGAAGAATGAACACACAGTGCCTCAAGGCCTTGTTTGCTCCCACATATGACTTTCAGAACTGTTTCTGTACCTTTTAGCCATAATGATCTATTTTTATGGCAACAACAAATGTTTGGCTCAGAGATGACTGCAAAAAGGTAGTCCATTCTGGGGTAGACATTCTAGGGTATTCTCAGACTGTGTGATCCAACTTGGGCAGATTTCAAGCAATTGCTTGAATCAGTGCTGGATCTAGATGTGTATATGAATCCAGGAGCATAATCAAAGGTTGTCTGCAGATGGGCTATGCCATCCAGGAGCATAGCCAAAGATGGCCATCCCAAAATGGGATCATAGTACAGAAGCAGAGAGGAACACCTTGAGACAATGTAGAGATGAAGTTTTAAAATTCCTGGAGTGAGCAGAATGAAAAATAATTAATTGGAGTAAAGTGGGGAAATTCAGTATTTTCGATTCATCACACTGGTGTCTCCACCCTCATCTTCATCTTCACCGCGCATGCGCCACCATCTTTTTGGGGGTCGCACCACTCTTTGGGGGTCGTCCAGATGACTCAGATTTGTCTTGTCCTGATGGTGATATTTTTAGAATGAAGTAGTTGGCTGCTAATCAGCAGTACAGGCAATACAGATTTCATTTTAGTACTGTTGTCTGTTGTGTTATTTGGTTCATTCCCGATTTCTCGCCTGTTTGTAGTTGCTCCCTAAGTTACCTCCCTTTCTGCAGTGTCAATCCTATCCCTGCTCCTCCCACATCACTGGAAACTTCCTTGTCAGTCCTCAAATCCCCTCCCCAGTGCCATGTCTGTCACTTGGTTCTCTGCCCCCATCCCTGGAAACTTCCGTGGAGGGCATAAAGTGATTGGTCAAGGATCAGGGATCCCTCCCACTAAGTTTCCTGAAAGGTTGTTCCAGATTATCTCCCAGTTCACTCCCCCTTGGTCCCCTATTAGTGGGTAGTTGAACTCCTCCTTGGTTACCACTCCTGAATACAAAATACTGCTCCTATTGTCTCAGGGTCTTTTCTTTTCCCAGCTCTGAGGCTGGGAGCTCCTCGTGGCTCCTAATAAAGCTTTGGATTAATTACCCTCCCAATTGCCTACTCCCTTCCTTCACTGTGGTCGACCATCTCCTCCCAAGGAAAGGGCTAGTGCCCTTAGCCACCCCTCTGCACTCCCGAGTGTGGAGGAGTGTGCTCTGCAGTCTGCAGCGTGGGAGCTGGCAGGGAAGTATCAAGTGGCTGTTTGGCAGATGCTGTGACAGCTGTCTTGTCCTGTACTTTGGTTATCTTGCATTTTTGGGTTTCAAAATCACTTTTCAAATTATTTTTCAAGGCATCTTCACTCTCTTGAATGTGAGAAGGGGTTTTCCAGTTCACAGGTACACCATAAGGACGTGAGGTTTGTTGCTTTTTAGTGAGCCTAAAGTGAAGTATGGCAAGAAGTGAAGTGCAGCTGTTCCCTAACTTTCTCCATCAGTTCCTCTGTCAAGTATAATACCATCAAGCACCAGCATGACCAAGTTCTATTCAGTACCTGATCAATGTTTCATCCACCAGTGACATAAACACCAGCACAAGCCAGGCTCCCTTGTATGCATTCTGAGGAACTGTGCCACATGTAACATCACAAGCACCCTCACAACTGAGGTTCCTGCACCTGTCCTGTCAGCTACTGAGCCACCCATGATGTTCTAAGCATGCTGACGACCAGAATCCATTTAATGCCCTGTCAGCATTCCCACCACCAGTAACATAAAGACCTGAATAAGCGTGGTTCCACTGCCAGCCCTATCAGGTGTTCAGCCACAATTCATAGCAGTCCTAGGCAATGCCCCAGTTGTGGATAAATGTGTCAGGAAGGCTACCCAACAGAAAAGAACCTGGTGGTGCTGGTCAACAGCCAGCAGAAAATGAGCCAGCATGTGCCCAGCTGGCCAGAAAGGCCAATGGCATCCAGGCCTGTATCAGTAATAGTGTGAACAGCAAAATCAGGGAAGTGATTGTCCCCCTGTACAGGGCACTTGGTGAGGCTGCAGCTCAAATCTTGTTTCAGGCTTGTTTCGGGCTCCTCTCAACAGGAAAAATATGGTTTTTGTAAGGATTGTGCTGTCTCTGTCTACCAGATGTTGGTGCCCCTAAATCCCTGCTGCAAGCACTCCTTCCAACTGCAGCTGAGCACTCAAGGAAAGCTACCTGTATAGTATCATTCCTTCTCTCCACGAAGGTGCTCTGTCCCTGCATGAGGGAGCAGCTGCTGGAGGATATGCTGTCCTTCCTCCACAGCTCTGAGTTGGAGTTCAGGACAGAAGAGGGTCCCAGTCTCCCAGACACCTTCTGTATCAGCCCACCCTTTGTCATGGTTCTGTGGCTTGGCACATTTTGTCTCTGTGGAGACCTTGCCATCTAACAGGGTGAGCTCCAGGTGATCCCACAGGCTCTGGTTGACAACCATTTGACATAGAACTTTCCTTATGGAGGTGATGCTTGGGTTGCCACAAGGTGACTCAAGCACCTTCCTGAGCCTTGAGAATGCAGAAGGCAGTGCTTCCAGCAGCACTTGCCCTGGGACCTGATGCCACAGAAGAGGCCATTTGCAAGAAGCCTCGCAAGAGACAATCCTCCACCCTTCTAGGATGTGCAAGAAGTCGGGCACCAATTTAATGTATTTCATAAATCAAAGAGCGCTCGCACCCTTTTTTTCCAAACTGGGTGGTATGGGAAAGCCATGTCAACAGCTGCACCGGAAGCCATCCAGCATCCCAAGCTCAATGCTAGTGTTTCCAGCCGCGCTGAGGATGCACAGCCACCCGGTGCCGCTGTGAGACAAGGAATCTGCAGGCTCCGGCTTAGCTCAGTGCATGCCTGGGCTTGACAGGGACCACCATCTCAGTGACCATCCGGTAGAAGGAAATAACCGGAAATTTAAAAATGGAATTGGCGGCTTACCCAGTTAACATTCTTTTCCCCCAGTTTTAACAGCTGAATGTAATTTTGGATACTTAAGAGAACAAAGTTTTTTAGGTAGAACTAATAATACATGGACATGCAATCTCTTCCTTCTCAGTTACTTATGGTAGAGATCCATTTTTTTTCTATGAATGCATCAATCACCATACCTGGAGGTGTTTATGAAATGATTGGATGTGGCACTTAGTGCTATGATTTAACTGATATTGTGTTGTTTGGTCAAAGACTGGACTTTATAGTCTTGGTGGTCTTTTCCAACTTGAATGATTATGATTCTTTGATTCTAAATGAGGAATTTCCAAACATCAGGACAAGGTTTTCTTATGGCAGGGAGCATTTTTCAGGAGGAATCACTGTAAGATAGTAAAAAATTTGAAATCTTTGTGCTTTTTATAACTTCACAGTCTCCTGGCAGTACATCCTAGCAGAGCTTAGCATGGAGAGGTACTGCAGGCATTGATCTATCCTGGAACAGCCTGTCAGGGAAGGTAAGTGAGGGAGAAGAGCCATGAGGATAAGACTGTAAAGAAAGAGCACACTGTCCCATTTCTGCAATTCATAGTATGTGTTATAAATGAAAAATGAAAAATAGCCAATTTTAATAAAAAATTAAAATAAAATTTATTTCACTACCATAATACAGTCCCGACAGCCAACCATCAATTTGTCAGCGTACCACCCCTGGAAGGTGAGCTGGGTGGACGTAGATTTGGCCTCTGTCACACCAAAGCCCCCTCGTCCACACCGGCCGTTCTCAGGCCGTGGCTCTTATACGTTCTAATTTGCCTGCAGCAGAGTCCCTTTGTCTCCCTTTCGAGGTCTTCATATTCATGTTCGGTCTTTTCTTCGGTCCAGGCTGCACAAAGCCCTTGTCCGGGAATTGAACAATACGTTTCCCCCATTCCGGGAATCTGGCATTCAGACGGCAGGTGCTGATGGCTCTGGTTATCTCAGATGTGTATCTCGTCCGGACCATCATCTCCTGGATGTCACTGGACACATGCCTTCGTGAATGCCTATCTCCTGTACAGCCGAAGTTCTCTTCAAATGCAAATGTGGTGGTGCCTCCTTGCCCATCTGCCACGGTTTTGCCATCCTGGGGATGAAATTTCCCCCCCCCCCGTCCACCCCTTCTTTCCCTATGTACTAACAGTTTGTTTCATACATGTATATTTTATACATCTTTTATTTCCACAAATTACTAGCCATATTTCTAACAATTCCCTCCCCTCTTTTATAAACACATTAATTCATGGATTTTTCTAAAAATTAACCCACGTGCTTTACTTTTAGCCTTTTTATCCATAGTGGCTCTATGTACATACATGTGATTTTCTTATTTTAATTGTCCTGAGGTATATCCTGATATTTCCTGAGATCTGACCCGTTACTTTCTATTTGTTTCTCAAATTGTGCTAGGACATTAGCTGCCCACTTACGTGAAGCATCTTCTTCTAGTTTCATAATTTTTGAAACTGGGTTGCTTTTCCCTGCTGCAAGCTCTGGATCCATTGGCATGGCTGCGATTTGCATCCCTTGTATTACTGAATGTATCAGTCGGATAAAGCAAGGGATCAGACAGGGTAGGAAGATGACTCCGGCTACAGAACAGAGAATAAAGAATATTAACTTTTTCCACCATGCTCCATTGAACAGGTTGTCCCACCAGGAAGGATTTAGGATTGAGTTCCACTTCTGGATGGGTACCTGGGCAACCCTTTTTATTTCAGCTGTGAGTCCTCGGATCATTTCCCCATAATCGTCAATTTCAATACAGCATTCAGACTCATTGAATTTCCCACATACTCCCCCTTCTTCTGCTAATAGGTAATCCAATGCTATCCTATTCTGATAGACGAAAGCCTTCATCTGGGAATGCTGCCTTGATAGTAACTCCAGAGCATCTGAGGTGTGGTTAGACACGATTTATACCACTGCCTGCAGTGTGATCAAACGGTTCAGGAGATATATTGGGGTACGGTAACCCCACCTACCATCCTGAGCCCAGGTAGCGGGCCCATAGTATTCAATAATGCGCTCGGCAGACCATTCCTCCTCCCCTCATTTTTGACTACCTTCAAAGATTGGGAATTTCTTTCTTACCTCTCTTTTTTGACAGTTCAGGGTCTCGTATAAAGGGGCCCCTAGTGAGCTGCTCTCTGATCGGGGCAAGGTGAAGAAAGCTGGCCTGATTACTCCCAGCATGCATGACCCCTTCCATTTCCAAGGCAGCTCACTATATGCTTTCTTCCCACGAATCCAATATATTCCATTTGGTGCTTTCCAATTCTTTACATCCTGTGGCTTATTCCAAAAGTCTCTTAGCCCCGCTATGGATTGGAAAGGGTTAGCCCCAGCCTTTTTATTCCAGCAAAGCCTCATCTTTTCACTCCATTCTCATTGGTCATTTTTCTCTTGGCTCCAATACCGTGAGGGAGGTTCTGGTTGCCACTTTTGGCCTTTATTATCGGAGTCCAAAGTCAATGTGGAAATGCAGGGTGTATAACCTACGGTTTCTGTATATTCTTTTCCTTCCCTGCTTATACAAATTGTTCCAATTACTTGCTTATCCAAGATACATCCCTCAGGTCGTTGCAATTTGGGAAATTTTGGTATTGTTCCATTTTAGTAGCTGTTTTGGGGTTAACCCCTCTCCTTTCCATGGCCACTTTTCAGCTGATTTTAACCCCCCACATATCCAACAGTTTGACAGACCCAATTCCGTAGCTATTTCCTGCATGAGGTCTATAAATAAGTTCTTATCTGATGCAGGCAGACCAAATTCATTGTATTGCTTTTCCAATTGGTCATATTGTTCACTTAAAGTTTTTAACCTTTCCTGCTCTATTCTGCATTTTCTCATTTCTGATTCCTGCCTGTTTAATTCTTGAGCGACCTGCTGGATTTTACTTTCAGGGTCCACTCCTTCTTTATTCCAGGAAAAACAAAAGGTTTTATCATATTGGAGGCAGGCTCGGTCATCATGATCCTCTAGTAAATCGATGATAACCAGTTCCCTTCCTAAAGGGATCTTATTCTCATATTTCAGATTCTTACCTACCCAATATGTTTTTCCCCCCATTGTACACATTCCCAACTGTTTGTTTTCCTAACACAACTTATTCACTTGATAATAACCCACAAAAATTGATTCCATTTCCCCCCAGTCCGCACAGTATGATTGCACTTATTGCATCCAGGAATCTTAACAGGTGCAATATCGCACTTGTGTCTTAAGTGGGTTGACTTACCCATTCTGGACGCTACCTCTTGTGAGATGCAGATTTCCTCCCCCTCTCTTATACAAACTCTGTATCGAGTGCCACTGACCCAACAATACCTGTTTACAGTGCCTTTGCCACAGTCTTTAGAGGTGAGGTTAGGTGAAGCCTTGGCTTCACCCCGACCGCCCTTGGTGCAGACTCCACAAATCTGGCTGGGGTCCCGCCGACCCAAATTGCTTTGGTTTTCCGCATACGCACTAGTCCTGAGGCACACGACTAGACTCAGACTCATCAGGGTTACTCCGACTAACATTCCTCTGCCCCCACTCTCGCCCACTGGGTTGCCACCAGCGGTGGGGAGAACCATCTTCTTGGCAGCAGGAAGTAGTCTCGCGGAGATCATAACTAGCCCGAGCTGCATATCCCCACCAGCTGAGTCTCACTGGCTGGGCACTGCAGGTAACTTTGTTTCCTTTTCGGTACTCAACTGCTAAAATTTGGGCCCGATACTGAAGATTTCCCCTCAGTCCGTTTTGAAAGAGCCTAAACCACAATACTGAGTCTGCTTCAATTACTCGCAGTTCTGTGAGAAGCGTCAAGAATAGGTTAGTCACACGTACTTCGTGGTTAAAACAATCTTCACACAGACCTCTGGGCCTCACCCCCCTTTCACAGTGTGCCACCCATGATACTTTACAACAAAAGCACCTAAACGTTACAAATGGGTGACAAAGGCATTCTATCCGGTCAGTCTGAGTCATTAGCGTAGTCTGCGCAATGTTAGCTTCAGATTTCCAGGAGGAGAGACGACCTCCCACTAGATTGTTACCACTTGTTTTAAATTGAGTTCCTGTTTGATGCCCCTTCACATGCACTACAGCAATGGCTTTGGGTTCTCTGATAGCTGCCAGAATAATTCCTCATGTACTAGTCCCTTTCCCTTAGTGCTAATCAACCTCCTTTCTTCCCAGATTTTTCCAAACGTGTGAACTACCCCAAACGCATATTTTGAATCTGTGTAAATGGTTCCTATCTTACCTTTCAGCCTCAGCAGGGTCCTTAGCACTGCATATAGTTCACACACCTGGGCTGACCACCCCGCATTTAGGGGACCTGATTCCGCCATTTCTCCAGTTACCTCGTTTATAAAAGCATACCCTGTTTTCCGCTTTCCTTCTATAACCCTGGCTGACCCATCCACGAACCATTTTTCCCCTGTTTCCAATTCTTCCTTTTCCAAATCAGGTCTGATTTTCATTTGCAGCTGGACTATTTCAATGCAATCGTGGGTGGGTACACCCGAGGCTTCTCCATATAACTCGCTCTTTAAACACCCCTGGGGTAGATGTTGCACTGTAGTTCTCTCAGCACCTGAGTCTACTAAAAACGTTGTCTCTTGTTTATGGGGTCCAATCCTAAGTTTTATCAAGGGCTCTCTCGGTGGTACGCACCCCAAATTAAAAAGCCCCTGACACCTCTAATCCTCCTGGAACATCTTCTTTCATTCTTCTATTGCATTCTCTTCTAAAGTGTCCTCTCTGTTTGCAGTAATAGCACTCCGGCGCCTCCCTCTGCCGGGCTGCAGCTTTCCTTGTTGGATGCACGGGTTTCTTCAAGGGTTTCCGAGTGTGTACTGCTTCTCCCACGGTAGGATCTTTTTCCTGTTTCTGGGCTTCCCTGACTGCTGCTAGTAGGACCTTAGCTTGTACCTTTTGCTTCTCATCCTCCCTCCGCATGTACACCTTTTGAGCTTCCCTCAACAACTCTTGCAGTGACCTTTCCTGCCAGTCCTCTAATTTTTCTAACTTTTTCCGTATATCCTCCCACGATTTGGCCACGAATTGTGTTTTTAACAATATGGCTCCTACCGGAGAGTCAGGGTCTGTACCCGAATACATTTGGAGACTCTTCCTCAGTCTTTCTAGCCATTCGGTAGGAGTCTCATCCTTCCCCTGGCATTCCCCCAAAGCTTTCCCCAAATTCTGCCCCTCGGATACCCTGGATAACCATGTTCCTTAGTTCTATCATCTTTTGTCTGTCCTCTTCTATCTGGGCATTCCAGGATGGCCTTTGGTTGGGCCATTTGGCCTCCCTGCTCCCCCCTTGCAGGTTTCTGTGCTCCCACTCTTAAATCGCAGACACCCGTATCATATCCCACTCCTCAGCATTAAACAGCGATCTCATAAAGGCACACATATCATCATACGAATAAATGCTATTTCCCAAAAATTCATCTAATCACTCCGCCACCCCCAGCGGATCGTCCATAATTTTCCCCATTTCCTTTTTGAATGCCTGTACATCCCCTGAATTTATTGGCACATTTACATAACCAATGACCCCCAGAGCGGTTGGGACTTCTCTGAGTGGAAAAAGTCCCTGCTCTCCCTCCTCGTCTTTGCTATCGTCTGCGTGTGCTTTCCGGGTTTTCCATCTTGTGCGGCTGGCGGGTGGGAATTCTTTCCCTGTCGATGGATGTGCTTGTATGGTGTTCTCTTCAGGTTGCGTAGGAGGAGGGAGAAGGGACGGAGTTCATTCCAATGGGGAGGGGATTGCTGGCGCGGGTTCCTGTGGGACTTCGGGCGGCAGTGCCTGTGGCGCTACCGGGTGGTGTCCAGGATTCTTGGGTTCGGGGAAGTGTCTGGGCATCTGATGATTTGGGTACAGGAGAGGTAGGTTCTCCAGGGGTTCCCAAGTTTTTTCTAGACCCTTTGGCTGTTTACACGCTCTGACGGGGAACAACCCGAAACTAGCATATTCCCATAGCAGAGCATATTCCATTTCTTCCTCATTAGATATGCAACATTATTTCAGGTTGTTTTTACATGCAAGCCAACATGGGATATATATAAAAACATGAAGGCCAAACAAATACATTAAATAATCATTCAAGAAAAGTTCTTTGGGTTTCACCTCAGTCCCCCTGCACTGGCACATTTGTTTCATTCCTAAGAATTAGGAGGGAGTTTTGGCATGCACACAGTTGTAGTGATGTATCAGGTGCAGCTCTGAACTGCAGAACTATTGTCCAATTAAGCTCACAAATAAACCTGGTTTTATATGTGAAACTATTTATTCAACTGTGCATTTTTCTTGACCACTACAAGGCCAAATTTCAGTATTTAGTGGGACTAGGGGCAACAACCCATCATATTATGTGGAGCGGTGCAGGTGAGCGCTACAGAATCCTGCAGCTATGCTGGAAACTGCACATTATATACTAAAGAAAGAATGAGCTAACTTTAAAAAGAAAGTGCAATACAGTAGAAGACTCAAAATAAAGCGAGGTCCTGTTCTTGCCCATAGATTATCCCAGATAAATAATTGCATATTATAAATAATGGTTATGTCTAATATTATAAGTAATTGTTATTGCCCATTATAAATAGTGGTTATGTTTAATTAGTTCTTCCTCATATTTTTTAATTCTGTGAAAAAATCAGCATCCTGCTGTTTTCTTAGTTTGGAAGATCATTGACCTTCTAAATACAATATTTATGGGCACTCCCAACTCCCACTGATAAAGCATTTTGTTGATAAACATCAGAGCAGCTTGATCACTGTACCCAAAAGGATGGACAAGAGAGTCGGACAAAAAGTAAAAAAACCTGTGGCTTGAGGTAAATAATAACTGGGGGAAAAAACCCAAAACAACACCAAACCCAAGATGAAGAAGTGATTCACATACACCAACTGACACCACTAACTCACTGATTCCCAGCCACTTCTCAAATCTTAAGCATTTTGACAAAATCTCCATCTGCAAACCAGTTTTTAAAAATTGTTTTCCAGGTAGAAAAAGAATAATTTACTTACATTTCATTTATAATGATGAATATTCTATTACAGAATATTTTGTTTTCTTATTCTTATCTTACAAATTATTTAAATAAAGATGAATGAAAAGCTTATCTTCTTCTGCTAAACGACAACATTACAATGAAAAATGGCTCATTCCTTCAATTTCCCTGATACTAATCTGTGAAGAGGTAATTATATATTAAAATTAGAAACAATCTCTAATATGATAAAAATTATATGAGTTATTTAACAGAAATAGGCTGAGGCAGCATCTTATTCTAAAAAATACACAGTAGTTGACTGTGTCTGAATAGCACAGACTGGTCTGTGCATAATCTGCAACTTTCATAATCTGCAAAAGAAGTTACTTCATAGAGAGCTCTATAAGTATAGGAACATTATGGGAAAAAGTCTTCCCTAGTCAATTAGTTGATTTTTGTCCACTGAGGTCCATGGATTCCCTAGAGCATCAGACACCAGCATCACTGAAAGGACAAAGAAACTACCATCACTTTAATAATAAATCTTCCACTTATTCTAGTTCAGAAAATCTATAGTGGTGCATACAAGAGTGTGCTTTTACATACTTAAAAGAGGTTGTAATAGACAAATGCACCAAGTTTTGAAAATCTTGAAACTAAAAATCACCATTCGCTGTCACAGTGGCTGTAGCCAGTTTTCATCTGAGTAAAAACCCTTTAACCATGGTATAGAGGATTACATGGTGAAATGGCTCACTTTTTCACTTTTTCTGATTTCATCACAATTTCTTTATGGTAATGAATGCAGTTCTGAGCCTCTTACTTTTCTGACTATCCAAGTTCAAATTCATACAGGAATGCCTATAACCTTTAGAGAAACCTTGATTCATAGAAACAACTAATCCAAATTGCAGTCCTATAAACTGTTCAGCCTGGTCAAACTGAAGCTATTGGAACTCACATCCACCACAAGAGTGTCATGGTCTAGTTTGTAAAGTTATTAGAAATGCCTCTGTCTGAATCAACGTGCAAATAAGACCATATGCCAACATCAATAGAATAAGTTTTATTTAGTAGTAAATATGAGAGAGAAAAAGAAAAGGAGAGTAAAAGGAAGAGAGAGAGAGAAAACAGAGAGGCTGGGGGAACAGAAAGAGAGTGACAGAGACAGATTAACAGAAATATTACCACTCCATGGATCTCACTGGCTTCCTGATGGTCCTCTCCAAGTGGTCTTCTTGGTGGTGAGGGTCCCCCAAAACACAGAGAATCTAATGGATCAATATATGCTCAGGCCAGATGGGAATGCGCAGGTACCTGCCCTGGAGGGGGCGGGTGGGGGCAGTGGTGCAGCTTGACACTGTCCTGCAGCAGACTCTGTGGGTTACATCACTTTGCCTCATGAGCAGTGCTGTGGTGCAAGGCCTCAGGAATCTGTCTGAGGAGTACTTGGGGGGATCTTTGATGTATCAACACACCCCATCAGCTGCCACCCATGTGAATGTCCCATTGATGTGGCCTTCCCAGGGTTTGGGCTTCACAAATGGGCCATTTTCTGTAAGGGAAGATGGGTGTTCAGTGCCTCTGACCAGAGGTTACACCACACACTTGAAACCTCCTTCCCCACCTCGTCTCAGGGAAAGACTATGTAAACCTGGCCTCTGTTGGCTGTGGTCTCCCCTACCTCAAACCCAGCCAAGGGAGGATTTTCTGCTGCGTTTGGCTTTCTTGTGGATGCATACCTTTCCCTCTGCCCCGCTGGTTTCTCCCTAGACCTGAAGATTGAACAAGAGTGTCCCCTTTATCTTATTAGGTGGCTTCCCTTACAGTCCGATGTTCTAGTCAGGCATTTTCAAGGAGGAGTGCGCTCCTGTGGTTGTATCTCCTTTGTACAGTTTTTGCTGTAATGGGCAAAACTCCTTCATAACAATGTTTAAGGCATGAACCATTTCAGTCTCTGATAGTGAGGAACACAAAGACATTTATTGTCTTGCTGCCTGTAGGGCAAAGTCCTGACCCCTGGGAGAGGGGAAACAAGGTTTTACTTTCAGACACCCTCTGATGAATTAACAAACTCAGATTAGATAAAAGAAAACCATGCGACTGTTATTTCTTACCTTGGACCTTATAAAATTTCACTCATGTATTTTTTTGAAGACTTTCCATGTATTAAAATTGTGTGTGTCTCTCCATGTTTCAATTGCATGTCTGTTCTGTTCTATTCTATTCTATTCTATTCTATTCTATTCTATTCTATATTCATATTATATTATAATATTCCATATTATATTTTACTTTAGAATTGCACTAGTTTGGAAAATTAAGTACTCCATTTGAAGATCATAGAACTTGATTGTAATTGATACGTCAGGCCAGCATGTAATAAACTTTTGAAACATCAGTCAAACTTACTATATGTAAGCATTTTGTTTTGAGTTGTCTCTGAATGACAAGATTTTCCTGCAGCAAGTTCAGCAGTATGGTAAATATCCTTTGAAATCCATGTTGGATCCTAGAATGATACACCCACAGAATATGCTGACTTGGCAGAGTCCCACCACAATCATTGAGTCCAGTTCCTGGGCCTGCACAGGACACCCCAAGGATCACACCATGGGCCTGAGAACATTGTCCAAACACTTCTTGAATTCATAAGACTTGGTGATGTGACCACTTCCCTGGGGAGTCTGTTCCAGTGCCCAATGACCCTGTGGGTCAAAAACTTTTTCCTGATACCCAACCCTAAACTTGCCCTGACTTACTTCAAGCCATTTATTCGAGTCCTGTCACTGGTCACCACAGAGAAGAGATCAGTGTCTGCCTCGCCTCTTCCCTCACAAGGAAGTTGTAGGCTGCAATGAGGTCTCCCCTCAGTCTCCTCTTCTCCAGGCTGAACAGACCAAGTGACCTCAGCTATTCCTCATATGGCTTCCTCTCTAGACCCTTCATCATTCTTGTGGTTCTCCTTTGGCTGCTTTCTAATAGCTTTATGTCTTCCTTATATTGTGGTGTCCAAAACTGCCCCCAGCACTCAAGGTGAGGCCACCCCAGTGCAGAGCAGAGCAGGACAATCTCCTCCCTCACCTGGCTGGTGATGCTGGGCCTGATGGGCCCCAGGACATAGCTGGCTGTCCTGGCTGTCAGGGTACACTGAACCTTTCACATTTCTGTTTTGAAACACACAAATCCCAGAACAAGACACCTAAGCAAATCAAACCAAACCCCAAGCAGTTCTGTTTGCTTTTCCCTTTATTAACCAAGGGGCATCAATTTTCTTCAAAATGGTAGTATCTTTTCAAATTCATTGGCTCTTTGTTCTGGTTTAAAAGCAAAACCAGTGAGAGACTCCAAGTCAGAAATACAAATCACTCGGAAAAGGGAAAAAACCCCAAAATACGTGCAATAATACAAAGAAAAACCACTGACAAAGTCAGAATACAACCTGACACCCTGCTGGTTAGGGTGGTGGTAGCAGTCCAGATGAAATGGTCTTGTTGAAGTGGTGATCCCGTAGAAAAGATCTGGTAGCTCTTGTCCTCTGGAAACCAGTGGGTAAGGGCAGCTTATTCTGTCCCAAATCCCAGATTATATCCAGGTGGAGATGCTTAGCTCCTCCCCTCTGGCAGAGCATCCTCACTGATATCGTTCTATGAGTCATGCCATGAGTCCATTAAACAGAAATGGCTCCCAGAGGGAGTTATCTCTGAGTCATGCAGCAAGGCAGTGATGGGCCCATTAACAGGAGATAAGGAAAAACAATGCCCCCCTGGTTTCAACAGCTCTTGAGGATGGGAATAGAATGCATTTTTATATTGTAACCTTTTTGACCGCTTCAGGCTTCTAAATCATATGGATATTGTTCTCTTGTGTGTCTGGGTGGCCTAGGTAAGTTTGGGATCTTGTTTTCACAGATGGCAGATATACTTGTGTGCTGAATCCTTGCCTGTGTCTTGGTACATTAAATAAACTGGTAAGCTTATTGCCTCTTTGCAGCTACTGCAAAAGTAGATTTCCTTTGCACTGGACTTGTTTTGCTTTGCCAGCTGTATCACAGGAAACCAGCTTCACATAGGTCTTTTTCAATTGCGGAAAAGCTGGAGTCAATTCTCAGAGGAGTAAAATGTGCTTTTGCTAACTAGGTCAGTGTTGTAGTTCATTTTGGGGGGGGGGGGGGGGGGAGTCCCGGGGTGTCCCCAGAGGGCCCCCTATGCTGTGAGTTGGTTGGTAGCAGCAGGCAGGCAAGGAGACTCCACACGGCTTCTGAGGGTGCTGATTAGATGAGAGTTTATTAGGGGTCCCATCCCCAGGAACAGCATGGCTACTGAGGGAGAAGGGGGGAAGGGGGAGGGGGAAGGAGGGGGAGCCTAGGGGAAGGAAGGAGCATGAGGAGGGGAAGAAGGGCTAAGAGAGGGGAAAGGCTAAGGGTAGGGGGGAGGGGGGAAAGAGGCTAAGAGAGCGGAAGGGCTAAGAGAGTGGCCGATTTCGCTAGCACGGTTTAAGACAGAGATTGAAGTGGGCACGGAATCAGACTTGGGCCAATGGGATTACAGATACGTGATGGTTCAGGGCAGGACCACAGGCTTAGAATATACCATACATTTCAGAGGGGTGAGACAGAGCATACCATTTAAATAAAATGCAATACTGCAGGTCAGGTGATGAAAATGATAGTCAAGACAAGGTCCTTTGGATGCTGGAACAAGTGTGGCTTCATTTATATTTTGTTTGGTTTTTTTTTTTTTTTTTCTGTTCTGGTAGCAAAAGCTTGTCTCTAACCCTCTGCCAGGGAAGAAACTGCCACTAGAAACTGGAGCTTAAGGAATGGGGTCCAGGGGAGCAGGTTCAGATATAGAAAAAGCAGGTGGAGTGTTGTATTGTGTTTTGTTATGCTGTATGCCGATTTGGTTTGTTCCTTACACCCCTTTCTGTTGTAATGGTTCTGCCCTGGCTCTCCCTCTCCTTGATCTCCCCGTCAGTCAAATCTCTCCTCCCTGTTACCCCT
>NW_024527746.1:0-942 GCF_017590135.1 Pyrgilauda ruficollis
CAGCCACAGTTTCTCTGGACAGCCTGTTCCATGTTCCTGCTGGTGAATCTGTGGGAAGATCCTGACGTGCATTGGCACCATCCCATTTCTTTGTGGGGCCTCTGCTCTGATTTTTGTGTGGTGATGATGACTAAGAAAAGGCAGTGCCAACCCTCTGGAACCTGCAGAGATTCCCCTCTGTGATTTGTTCCCCAGCACCATCACCTGAGAGCAGCCAACAGGTCCTGTGGCATTCCCTGCTCATCCCTCATGGAGTGGCCTTTACAAAGGCAAGGACAGCATTCCAGCAACCATTTCCTGATATTTGTATATCCAGTGTGTAGGAGTGGGATGAGTGATCCCGACTAGAAGGCTGGTGAGATGCCTGGGAGAAGAATTCCCTGTATAAGCCAGAGCCAAGGCTCATTCCCCTCTCTGCACTCACTGTTTTTATGATTCCTCTTGTCTTTCTTCCATCATGAGCACAGGAAGTTGTTTTGGGCTAGGATAAATGGGCTAGGATAAATCCCAGCCCATTCATACATATATGCCACTCATGAGGATGAGTTATATTCTTTTTCCTCCCCCTGCTCTGCCTTCAGCCCTGCCCCTGCCTCTCACTTTGCTTCCCTCTGGGCAAAGAGCTTCTCTGAAATCTGTAATTACCAAAGGTGTGGGGAGGAATTGGAATATCCAGTCTTTGTGTTCATCCCAAATGGATGTAAGGAGTTGACCTTTAAGATACGTGTGTGGAATTGGATTTCTGGAGTAGTTTCCTTCAGAAATTCCAGCAAAATTTAGATATTAAATATATATTTGTTTGTGTGTGTGTGTGCACAGCTGTGTGGCTATGCATACAAATCCAGATACTCATGTGGACATGTTTGCCTGGAAAAATGCCCAGCAGGGAAGGACCTGGTGGTGCTGGTCAACATTGCCTGAACATGAGCTCAGGTGGGCAAG
>NW_024527747.1:0-940 GCF_017590135.1 Pyrgilauda ruficollis
GAACAGGCCCAGCTCTCAGCCTTTCCTTAAATGAGACATAAAAGGCGACTCCCCCTTGTCTTATGGGCTGTCTTTCCTAAAGAGCCTGTATGCCCCCATTGTAACATCCTGGTCATGGAATGGTAACAGCTTGAAGTTGTGTGCATGTGTTAAGAAGTGGGAGCCTGATTTTGTAGGATCAATTACTTGCGTGGTGATATGTTGCTGTACTGTAAGACAGGAATTAGGAGGCTCCCACTCACAGGTGCTTTGATAGAGCTTCTGTGACTTGGAGACCCCGTGCTAATCCTGATGCATTTTGTTCAAAACCTGCCTGTTTTTGGTATTTGTGGTGATTCTTGTGACTTGTAGGTACAGTGAATGCTGAAGTCATAAATGGCACATCACTTAAGTGAGAAGGCTTGTTTTGGGGTTTAAGGGAGGATAACTAGAAAAGCATAAAAGAATGAGGTTGTGAAGATGGGCTTTTGACAAAAGGAAGGCCAGGGTAAGCAGCAGCTGAATCTTCCTGGGCAAAGATTTTTCTGGAAAAAAAGTAGTGGGAAAATGGCCTGGATAGCCTGGTGTTTACACAACAGTGATGCCTTTTCTCAAGGCCAAGCAGAAAGAAAGAGGATTTTATGTTATATATCATGGTGGGCATCTCCTTTGTACAGTTACGGAATCATTTCTTGGCAATAAAAGTTCCCTTCAGTGATTTACCCCCTTTTGACAAGCAGTTGAAGGGAAATTTGTTCAACTTAGTAATAGTGAATCACACTACCCTGCAAAAGTTTGTTGGTGTTGTTAAGATGTCTGTTGATTTACTTAAACTTCTCCTTTGCTCAGTTCAGCCTCTTGGATGTTCAGAAAATACATTTAACAGCAAGCAAAGCTTATGTAGGGCACTATTATCCTTTCCTTCTCAGCTGGTGCCACTTGGACAGCAAGCTGCCTGTGC
>NW_024527748.1:0-942 GCF_017590135.1 Pyrgilauda ruficollis
ATTTTTCCAGAATTTTCCCAGAATTTTTTCCAGAAATTTCCAACAATTTTCCCAGAATTTTTCCTGACTCTTTCCTGAACTTTCCCTGAATTTTCCCAGAATTTTTCCTGAACTTTCCCTAAATTTTTTCCAGATTTTTTCCAGATTTTTTCCTGAATTTTCCCAGAATTTTTCCTGAATTTTCCCTGAATTTTTTCCTGAATTTTTCCTGACTCTTTCTTGCATTTTTCCAGAATTTTCCCTGACTCTTTCCTGAATTTGACCTGAATTTTCCCTGAATTTTTCCAGAATTTCCCCAGAATTTTTCCTGACTCTTTCCTGAATTTTTCCAGAATTTCCCCAGAATTTTTCCTGAATTTTCCCTGAAATTTTCCAGAATTTTTCCAGATTTTTTCCAGATTTTTTCCTGAATTTTCCCTGTCTCCTTCCTGAATTTTTCCAGAATTACATCAGAATTTTCCCAGAATTTTTCCTGATTTTTTTCCTGAATTTCCCCAGAATTTTCCCTGAATTTTCCCTGACTCTTTCTTGAATTTTTCCAGAATTTCCCCAGAATTTTCCCTGAATTTTCCCTGACTCTTTCTTGAATTTTACCTGAATTTTCGCTGATTTTTTCCCAGATTTTTTCCTGAATTTTTTTCCCTGAATTTTTCCAGAATTTTCCCTGATTTTTTCCCAGAATTTTTCCTGAATTTTCCCTGGCTCTTTCCTGAATTTTTCCAGAATTTCCCCAGAATTTTTCCAGAATTTCCCCAGAATTTTTCCTGACTCTTTCCTGAATTTCCCCAGAATTTTCCCAGATATTTTCCTGACTTTTCCCTGAATTTTCCCAGAATGTCTCCTGAATTTTCCCTGAATTTTTTCCAGATTTTTTTTCTAGAATTTTTCCTGAATTTCCCCAGAATTTCCCCAGATTTTTTCCTGAATTTCCCCAGAATTTCC
>NW_024527749.1:0-941 GCF_017590135.1 Pyrgilauda ruficollis
CCTAACCCTGTGTATGATCCCATATGAACTCCCAATGATGATATTGTGCAGGGCTGTGGGCACTAAGGAGGGGATTGGGAAAAGGACAGAAACTCTCAGCCTCTGGAGGTGGCACCTGTCAAGTGTTAGAGAAAGATATTGTCCCAAGGATGATCTAGCAATGCTCTCAAGCAGGTGGAACCCCATGGCCAGAGACTCTGTTTGCCATCAAAATAAACTGTGTGTGCACAATGCCTGTTGGCAGTGCCCACATAATGAAGGCCTGGGTGTGTCTGTCTCCTTGCAGGTTATGTTTCAATACAGGTCACAAAAGAGGAAGCTGTGTGGTTGTGGGAGGCTTTGGCATAGCCAGGAATCCACTAATACCCTCCCTACAGAAATCTTAGGGTGGACATCTATTTTCAAATGTGTGCTTTGGAAAGACAGACATTCCCAGGAGCTCTGCACTCCCCAGTCCTGAATAGTTTTACAGAGGAAGATCAGGCTCCCAATACTTTTGTTCAGACAATATCTGCTGACTGAAATATAAGGGAAAGAAAGAAAGGGATCTCACCTTAGAGTGAGGTAATTAATCATGTGCCTAAGGAGTTTCTGTTTCTGTTAGATTTAATTTCATCAGGAGTTTTATAGGATTTTGGGACAAAAACCAGATAGGTCAGATTATGACCAGCAGGTGCAGGAATGTGTTTATTACATTGTATTTTTAATGTGGTATAAGAAAACTGAAGGGTTCTGTGATACAAAAAGCTATTTATTGTTGTCCATTCTTATGGTGTTCTTCACAATGCTTGCCCATGTAACCTCTTGGAGAGAGGTTTATTCTTTCCGGATGCTTTTAATGTTGTCTGCCACTGGGGAGAGCTCTCACCATTTTGACTTGATCAGCAGGGCAGATGTCAGATACCACACTCCATATTAGAGAATCAAGGCATTACTTTATT
>NW_024527750.1:0-937 GCF_017590135.1 Pyrgilauda ruficollis
TTTTTTTTAAATGAAACAGAACAGAAACAAAAATCCCATCTTGAAGTGCCTGATTTTTAAGCTGCACTTTAAGTTGGTGCTGCCAGCCAGAACTTTTCTCCTGTAAGGCTCCTAGCACCAAGTAATGTGCTTTTGGTCTCCTGGATGCCGTTTGAGTTCTGTTGTTTTATCACCTTTAGGTAAAACTGGTCCTTTTAAGGCTTCTATTTCAAAGAAATAACTTTGGGATACCCAGCATTTTGTCCTCTTCTGTTATTTCAAGGAAGCTGCAAAAAAATGAGAGTTTCTTGTCTTTTCTTTATTGCACTCAAAGGCCATTGGGCTGGAGAGTCTCCTGGCTCCTTCAGCCTGAGTTCTGAGGTGCTTTTGGCACACGTGCTCCTCTCTGTCCTCCAGGTTTGTACTCAGATTTGAGCAGCTTTCCCCCTGTGCTCAGTGTCTCCTGAAATCAGGAGAACAAGCTCCTGAGTTTCACCACAACAAGCAGTGCTGGGTTCTTACTGGTCGTGGAAAACTGCGTTTCTTTAAAATGTAAATTTTGCAAAGGAGTTGTGTTTATATCTTTCATCCCTCAGGTATCACAGGCTTTACAGCCTCTGTTTAATCCTGGATTGATTGATGCCAATGGGAGTTTTCCACTGGCTTCCATGGATCTTGGACACGTCCCAGGGTGCAGCAATGCAACGGGGGATGCAGCAGATGTTAAACCTCACGGGGTGATGCTGTAGAACAAGTGGAGATGCTTTGTCAGCCTGAATAAAACACAGGAAAATCTTGGGCTGGATCTGACCTCTGGAGCAGCAGGAGGGCAGAGGTGGGTCTGGGCAAAGAGCCTGGATTCCAATGTTGATTTAATGACCCCTCCAAGGGTGTCCTGCAGTCTCTGGCTGAGCTTGGGACGTTCTGAAGACAGAGGGGACCTGGAGGGTGGCACAGG
>NW_024527751.1:0-954 GCF_017590135.1 Pyrgilauda ruficollis
AAGCTCAAGATCTGAGCCTTGCAGGGTTTTACCTGGTCTTCTGTTGGCAGATTCCCATCACTCAGGATCTCCCCAGTCGTGGCCTTTGGATCTGCGACCTGCATGTCCAGGCATGGCACCCCGACATGCTCATCTCTGGCTGCCTCTTCTGTAACTTCGCTCTGTGTCTCCAGCCGAGATGACTGAAGACTCCTTTGGCCTCGACGGTTTTGTTTAGCCTTCTTGTTCACCTTCTTTGCCTTCTGACCTTTGTTTTCAGCTGAAGGCTGGGACTCTGCCATGGCCTTCAGCTCTGCCTCTTGAGTCTTCAGCCTCTCCTGTGCTTCATACTTCTCCAGCACCTCTGGGGGCAGCGTCCCACCCACGGCGCGTGGAGACATTAAAAAGCTCTTCTGGTGCTCAGAGCCCAGTGCTATCCGCAGGATCTGTGTGTGTAGGGAAGAGAAACCATAGCAAGATTCCTTTTCTCGCCTTTCATCTCACACACTCAACAAACCCCATTTCTGTCTGCTCCCTCCCTCCCAACAACACCAACTATTTAAGTCTTCCCACAGCATGTCAGCAGAGCTGGCCTTGCCCTGGCCATTGCCTCCATCTCCCTGGCACAAGCCTGGGAATGCTGGAGTGCTGTGAAGCTTGGGCAGCACGTACATGGGGACCAGACCAGCCTTCTCACCTTCTCCTCCTCAAGGTACTGCTGATCAAAGTCCAGGGAGTAAAACTCAATGGGGAAGTCACACGGGTTCTTCACCACCACTGTGGCCTCCACCCCATCGCTGTCCACCAGCACCCGTCCCATCTTTAGTGCTGGCGGGCTGAACTCCAACCGTGGCTCCAGACCTTGTCCTGTGAGGTGCAGCTTTAAGTGACTGCTGCTCCCACAGACATTGAGCTTCAGCTCATTCTTGTAAGGCCTCTGAAAAAAGAAAAGTGCAGAAAACTCATCCATGAAGT
>NW_024527752.1:0-941 GCF_017590135.1 Pyrgilauda ruficollis
GTCAAGGGATGGGGATGGAAAGGAGGGGAGGAGAGAAAGGGAATTGCCCCTCCTGGCAGTGGGAGCAGAGCTGTCCCCATAAAGCAAAGGGAGAAGGGCTGGGGATGCAACAGAAGAAGGCATGGCAGATACCACATGAGAATGTAAGATCCAGTTCAGACTTAAAACAGGTGAAATGCCAAAGCCAAAAGGCCACAAGAGACACCAGAGTGCTTCTGGTAACTAGCAGCGTCCATCACTGAAATGCTGGTGTTCCCCAGTCTCCCTCCCAGGACGAGCCCTGCAGCACAGGGCCAGCACAAAGAGCCAGCAGAGTCCCCAGGCAAGGGACACCCAGCCCTGCACAGCCTGGCTGATGCAGTTTGGAGCACTAAGGCAGAGGTTACTGGTGCTCCCATCCAGCTGCACAGAGATGGCCACATGGAAATAAATTCTGAAGGTTTTCTGAGTCTCCTCTGTTTGCTGCCATTCTGCTGTGATATATATATTAGTAGTGGTAAAGCAAAGGCAGAACAGAAGCATACAGACATAAACAAAGTACTTTAATTTCTTTCCGAAATTCAACTCTCTGCTTCTCCTTCCATTTCTTACTGCCTCTCTCAAGAGGGAGCGAGCATTTGTTAAATTTGGCTTTGAACACGGGAAAACATTGGTTTGTAATAACCCTCCTAATTTGCTTTTCTTGGCAAGCACCCTGCACCAGCCGTCCCTGGTTCTGTTGTTAGGGGATGACTGTGAAGCTAGGAAAACACACACACAAATTCTTGAGTAATTGTACGTGCAGCTCCTGCTTTTTAATGCACTGTAGTGTAATTACCTTTTTGTCAGCTCAACCTCATTCTGTGCAGAGCAGCTGAAAGCCCTAATTACCAACTGCAGCAGCCAAAGTCCCCAGTTTGCTCCCGAGGAAGTGGTATCATTAACCCAACTCATTATGTGCT
>NW_024527753.1:0-941 GCF_017590135.1 Pyrgilauda ruficollis
AAAGAGAAGGCATTTAATGCTATTTTTAGAAACATTTTCCAAATTATCCTAAAATTAAAGAAGTGCAAGTAACCAGTGTTTTGATTTGAGCAATAACATCACTGACAGCACCTTCCTAATCATGTTTGCTCTTTCCAGTACCTGCTTTAGGTCTGTACTTTTTATGAGTACCCATTAATAGCTAAAATATGTCTCTGAATGATAAAAACTTTAGAACAATGAAGAGATCAAGAAACAGGAATTGAAAATTTGTATCCTTTGCTTCACAGCATGGGCCTGTCCTTTCACCCACAACCACGAAAAAATGCTTAATAATCCATGTGGTGTTGATTCAGAACAGAACCAGGGGGATTCAAAGAGCTCCTTCAGCTTGTTTTGAGTGGAGTTTGCTTCTCCTTCACAATTTTTTGGGGTCATTCCTTGTGAACCTTGTCCGTCTCTAAGGGAATTCCCACTAAACTGGGGGCTGTGCTGCTAAAAGAGGTTATCCCAGGTGTTTTATAGACAAAGGAGATGTGCTGAGCTAAGGAAAGCTCCCCAGCCTGGAGCTGGGATGAGATGGAATCACAATTTGGGGAAGAGGCTGCAGCAGCCTTTCCTGCAGCCTGGGAAAGCTCAGGTGTGGTGCAGCAAGAACAGGATGAACACTCTGATGGGTGCCAGGTGAACTGTTCACAGCCAAACAGGCTCTCTCCCACGTAATTATGGGATTATAGAGAGGTCGTGACTTAGAAATTGCCAGGACTGCTGGACAAGAGGTTAAAAAATGCCATCTGGTAATAATAATCCCAAACTGCTGGGCTGCAGCTTTCCTACACTGGGATAAATGGTGTCTGTTATGTGATTCTGTCATTGTGCCACTCCATGATTCCTTTTCCTGTATCATGGATTTTTTCTTTAACACTGTGGTTAAACCACACACAGTTTTGGTTTTTTTTTTT
>NW_024527754.1:0-941 GCF_017590135.1 Pyrgilauda ruficollis
TCATAAAATATGCATTTTTCACATCCAGTACTGGGATGAATAAAACAGAATATACAGTATAGCACCGATGAAAATTGTAATTCCTCCTCCTCTTTGTATAAGTAAAAGGCTAAGGCCAGAATATGAAGATTCTGTGAAGGAAACAGTCCTGACCGTCCTGTTTGAAGTGGAAATATTCCTCCCCAAGGAGGTGTTTTTGATGGATAATGAGATGATTGGCTCTCGCAGTTAAGGGATGAACATTGTGTGAATATTAAGAGAAGCTTTACTGATGTATAGTTATGCTATTGTGGTAATCACATATCCTCTGAACAGAGACATAGTTCTCCCAGGATTTTCCTGGGAAGCTGTGAGAAAGCTCAGAGAAAGCTCAGAGAAAGCTCAGAGAAATAATTAAAACAATTATTTTCTCTCTTTCTGTAGCTGTTGTTTATAGATATGGTTCTCCAGAGTGTGCTATTCATAGTTCACCAATAGTGTGAGAGGTTTTTACTTTGAGACCAATCAAGTTTCACCTTAGCGAGTCACATTATAAAAAGACCTGCTACTTTCATTAAATGCCTTCTGATTCACATTCTGAAGACTGGAGTATTTTCTTCCCGTCCCTGACTCTACAGCATCAATGTTATTGTAGTTTAGAGGTCCTCTGTTCTCCCCATTGTCCCCTTTCCCTGCCCCCCCCATATTGTTACCATCAGACAGCCTGGGTTGTCTAAGACAGGTAGAAAGAAGGCATGCACATGTGCCCCTTACATGGGGCAGTTGGGAATGGAAAAGCTTCTTGCTTGGGGGACCCGGCATGACAACAGCTGACCCTCCAATCAAGTTACAAGAAAGCAGTCTCCACCAACAGACGGCAAAGAAGAGTTGACTGACAGACTTTGGGAGGGGCCAGGGTTGGCTGATTAAATAAGTAGGCAGGAGATCTTTCTCCTTTTTAA
>NW_024527755.1:0-941 GCF_017590135.1 Pyrgilauda ruficollis
CAAATGAGCCCAAAACGAGCCCAAAATGAGCCCCAAATCAGCCCCAAATGAGCCCAAAACGAGCCCAAAATCAACCCGAAATGAGCCTGAAACGAGCCCAAAATGAGCCCGAAATGAGCCCCAAATGAGCCCCAAATGAGCCCAAAATCAACCCAAAATGAGCCCAAAATGAGCCCAAAACGAGCCCAAAATCAGCCCCAAATGAGCCCAAAACGAGCCCGAAATGAGCCCAAAATGAGCCCCAAATGAGCCTGAAATGAGCCCAAAATGAGCCCAAAATGAGCCCCAAATGAGCCCAAAATGAGCCCAAAATCAACCCGAAATGAGCCCCAAATGAGCCCAAAACGATCCCAAAATCAGCCCCAAATGAGCCCAAAATGAGCCCGAAACGAGCCCCAAATGAGCCCAAAATCAACCCGAAATGAGCCCCAAATGAGCCCAAAAATAACCCCGAATTCACCCAAAATGAGCCCAAAATGAACCCAAAAAATCACCCAAAAATCACCCAAAATTCACCCAAAAATCACTCAAACCCAAAATTACCTCCAAAAAGAACCCAAAATGAACCCAAAATTAACTCCGAATTAACCCCAACATTAACCCAAATTAGCCCCAAAATTAACCCCAAATTAACCCCAAACCACCCAAAACCAACCCCAAACATCCCAGAAAAACCCGGATTTTCCCAGAATTAACCCCAAAAATCCCAGAATTAACCCTAAAACCCCCAGAATTAACCCAAAAAAACCCAGATTTCCCCAGAATTAACCCCAAACCCCCAGAATTAACCCCAAAACCCCAGAATTAACACCTAAAACCCCGGATTTCCCCAGAATTAACCCCAAAACCCCAGAATTAACCCCAAACCCCCAGAATTAACCCCAAAACCCCAGAATTAACCCCCAAAATGCCCAAATTAACCCCAAAACCCCAGAATTAAC
>NW_024527756.1:0-27898 GCF_017590135.1 Pyrgilauda ruficollis
TTTTCATAATATCATGGCTACAGTGCAACAGGAGCACAAGGCTTACTCGGCCTGGTTACTTTGGGCTTGAGACCTCGTGGGTCCAGGTGTGCAACTGGATAGTGGCAAGGCAAGGAATTTGGGGTCCTTGACCCAGGATGCGAGTGTTGATCGAATGTAGGGATTGATCAGATGTTTGTGAGGAAGCCAGGGCCCCTTTCTCTCTGGGAGTGGCTTCTAATGAGTGTAAGAGAGAAGTTTGTTCACAGAGACAGAATGCAGGAGTATCATCATAGAATGCACTGAAAGACCATTAAGGACGGGATCAAACAGCTGAGAGAAGTAGTAGTACTAGAGATAGTTTTTGGAAGGAACAGACAGCATGATAATGACCCTGACAAGGTCAGATGCATAGGGCAAATGTAGAACCTGGCAAATCTAGGGCCATCCAAATATACCACCTTCATTGCAACAATTAATGCTGAGGACAACCAAGAGACAGTGGATTAGTTCCCATGTAGGACCAGTGCAAGTCACAGGCCCCAAAGTCAGAGCCCCATGTCCTCCAGCTAGGGAAAGGGGGTACACCCCATGGACTGACCTTTGGTTCTTCCTGTGAGACCATGGGAAAGACAGGACAAGGTGGGATGGAAAACCCACTTCTGTCCTGGCAGCATGGGTGCGTCAACTCAAGGACGAAAACACTAACCAAAGGAGTTCCGCTAAAGTGAAGGTAGCCTCAGCCTCCCATTACTGAGCTGCCAGGTATAACAGAAGGGAGGACGATATGTTAGATCCCTTTGAAAGCAATTCTAGAATGTATGCCCAGGGAGGAAAAGATAACCAGAGCTAGAGGGTCCCTGTGTCTAGCCAAGTAGAGGCATGGGAAAATCGTGTCTTATTGTATTTGCAGGGCACCCCGACAAAGGCAGGAATGATGCATCTGACTCCATGTTCTGAGACGGCTAATTTATTACTTTATTATACTATATTATATTAAAGAATACTATACTATATTATACTAAAGAATAGAGAAAAGATACTTACTCAATGCTAAAAAGATAATAATGAAAACTCATTACTTTTTCCAGAGTCCTGACATAGCTTGGCCCCAACTGGCCAATGCGTCAAAACAACTCACACCGGAGACCAATCAAACAATCACCTGTGGGTAAACAATCTCCAAATACATTCCACACATGAGCACAACACAGGAGAAGCAAATGAGATAAGAATTGTTTTCCTTTTCTCTGAGGCCTCTCAGCTTCCCAGGAGAAAAATCCTGGGCAAAGGAATTTTTTCAGAGAATGTGAATGCCACAGTGTCTTTTGGATGGTGTGGATCCAATGACCTGGCACATCAGAGCCAGAGAAATATGAAGCTTTAGTCGATACTGGTGTGCAGTGTACCCTAATGCCATGGGGACATGTGGGAGCAGAACCCATTTCTGTTGCTGACGTGACAGGGGGATTGTAGCAGTTGACCATGTTGGAATCCGAGGTGAGCCTGACTGGGAAGGAGTGGTAGAAACATCTGATTGTGACTGATCCAGAGGCCCTGTGTATTCTAGGCATAGATTTCCTCTGGAACGGCTATTTCAAAGACTCAAAAAGGCTCAGATGGGCTTTTGGAATAGCTGTTGTGGAGGCAGAGGGCATTCAGCAATTAAACACCTTGCCTGGACTGTCAGACAATCCTTCTGCAGTTGGACTCCTGAAGGTGGAAGAACAACATTGTCCTAGATTGCAAGGTAATGTGTGTATTCTATTTGCCATCTCTTAGAGGTGTGGCAGTTATCTTCTGTTAATTGGGCAGTTTTCTTTATCTCTTCCACAAACCAATCTTCCCTCTGGGGAGATACCTTCTGTTAATGGGCCATTGAGTCCCACTGCATGACTGATAAAAATTCATCATCCCACTGCGAGATGCTCTGCCCAGGGGGAGGAACCAAGCATTCCTACCTAGGTATAATCTGAGATTATGAGACACCAGGACAGCCTTTCCTCTGGATTCCCACAGGAGCAGCTGCCTTTTCCACTGGATTCCCAGAGGAAGACCAGGCCCATCTACACCACCACTGGATCTTCAGAGGCAGACTACACCCTTTCTACAGGATCACTGCTTCAACAGAGCCACACCTGACACTCCAGGAGGACTGCAGCCGCCATTTAAATTGGACTGCTACCAACACCCTGACCAACAGGGTGTCAGGTCATATTCTGACTCTGTCAGTGTTGTTTTGTATTACTGCATTGTTTATTTCTTTAAAATTTTCTTCCCTAATAAAGAACTGTTATTCCTGCTCTCATATCTTTGCCTGAGAGCCCCCCTTAATTTCAAAATTATGCAAATTCGGAGGGAGGGGGTTTACATTTTCCATTTTAGGGGAGGTTCCTGCCTTCCTTAGCAGACACCTGTCTTTTCAAACCAAGACACAGGACCAGATGGAGATCAATTAGGAGTACCAGTTTATGAGGACCTAAAAAGAAATAAAAGGGAATTGATTGGAGGATTTCAAAAATGGGGAGATGAGGAATGGCCCCCTGAATGCATAGTGGAAATATATGGGCCAGCCACCTGGGCACACTATGGGAGTTGGGGATATCAAACCCCAATTTATATGATGAATCATAAGACTCCAAGCAGTTATTGAGATAATGACAAAGAAAACTGCTCAGGCAATAGAATTAATATCAAGTCAACAAAGCCAAACGAGAGCTGAAGTGTATCAGAATAGGTTGGCTTTAGACTATTTATTAGCTGAAGAAGGGGGTGTTTGTAGAAAATTTAATACATCAGATTGTTGTTTGAAAATAGATGACAATGGGGATGCCATCCTTTATATAGCCAAGAATATCAGAAAAATAGCCCATGTACCAGTCCAAAAATGGGAATCAATGTTAAAAACTAGCTAGTGAGATAGAGTATTTGGAACAAAATGGTGGAAGAAGTTAGGCTTCTTCCTTTTATGTGCTACAGCAGGTTTGACATTTCTTTCTTCCTTGATCCCCTGTTTTATTCAGCTAATCACCAGCGTAGTCTAAGGCATGCAAGTGGTAACAATGCCTATGGACACAAAATTGGCTACATCCAGAATGGCACAAAAGATCATGGTGTTAAAGAAACAAAATAATATAGAAGACCCCTTTAAAGAAACAACATTTATTTGTGCAAAAAATGAGCAAATAATAGAGGTTGGAAAAGAAGAATTATTGCTCAAGCCGAATTATTTATAAAAAAGGAGAGGAGGAATTGTTATAAATACATATTATAATATTGGCTTTTTGCAAATATTAACATGGATGCTATATGTATAATGTTAAAGTAACTTTGCAATAAAGATATGGTTTTTATTTCTGCTCTTAACTAAACTTAGACATAGTAGTGAAATAGCTGATATAGTTATGCTTGTGGTAATTCAACTGCCTGCTTGGTTGGAATAATATCCAATGAACGTATGATGAAGACCCCTGCTACTGACATGCCTACTATCAGCACCTATCATCTGTAGAAAGTATGGACCAAAGCCCAAGCTGGAGGTGATAGAAAGAACGGACTAAAACCACAGCCAAGAAATGTGCATGCGCTAAAAAGGCGGACCCGAGGAGGAGCCATGCTAAACAGTTCTTGGAACACGTAAACTAGTTTGAGGAAAAGTTTAAATATACATAACTGTTTATGATTATGCAATAGGCTGATGCAATAGAAAAGGTAAAATATATAGCGAGTGTGCTCTTGGCTGAATACCAAACACCCAACTGTTAAACTTTGCTTTATTTTTATATCATATTGTCCTTTAGTAAACTTTTAAGTTTTACCAGGAGAGTGAACCTCATTTTTCACACCAACATCTCAGCACAAGCTGTATTTGGCTCTCCTAATGGAGCTGTAAGGACCACTCATTTGTAAGGTATTAGAGCAGGACAGCCTCCCTTCCGGGGGCTCTTATCCCTTTGCCTCTACATTTTTACCAATATTTATAAATTCTGGATTGGCTGTTTATCCATCAGTTCCTGAGGGATACCATTTTCCAATCCCTCCCTCCACAGATGGCTTCTTAAGAATTTGCTTCCTTGGTCCTGCTCTTTGAATCAAGAAGGTTTCCCCTCAGCTCTGCTGTCCAGACAGTAGTCTGTTTTTTCACTTCATTTCCAATAAATCCCACCTGTCTTCAAGTTACCAACTCCTCTGCTATTTCCCCCTGTTATGAATGGGGTGAGAGATTAGACAAGTCCTGTCTTTGATTCAGATTTCTGTCAGTAACTCTCTTTGAGGCAGCCTGCCCCCCAAATAGCTCTCACTCCCAAGGTCTGTTACAAAATGAATTATTTATTGAATAGACACAAGATTAACAGACAGAAGACTTTAAACAGACTACTTAGTACACAGGATAAAACAAAAAGAACTACTAGTAGATAAAAAAATACAAATACAGTGCACAATAAAAGGTACCTATATTACAGCTAGCAAAGAAATAGTATAGATTAGGAGTTAATGTAACTTACCACCTAATTGATGATGGAGTACACATAAAGTCTTTTCCTTCAATTTCAGAAAAGTAACCGTGAAATTTGCATCCAAACATCAGGGAGAAGTCCTACACATTTCCAGGGTGTATGTAGGAGACTTCTGCCTCTATGAAAGTTTGTGTAGCTTTTATAGTTTGTAAAGTGAAGTGTCTGTCAGTCAGAAATTCCATCTTATCTCCCCACATCTTATTCTCAAAGCAAGCTGTTCCTTGTCAGTGGGGGTGTTTATTGTATCCCATCTCTCTGGTGTCAGAGATAACTCCTTCACCAGAGGCTTCTGGCCTGGGTTAATTCACTCATTCATGTGAAGGGGGAGAATGCCCGGAATTATCACACCAGCTGATGGACAGAACAGATAAGCCCTTCTGTGTTAGGGGGAATGTCCTGCCACATCCCTCAACATAAGATCAGGTCCCCTTTGTGGTTCCACTGTATGAGCAGCTCTTGCAATTGGTTGACATAAAGCTTTAATGAGTGTCCTGGTTACAAAAGGAGAATGCCAATGTGGGTGCAAACAAACTATGTATTCTACTCCCCTCAACATCATTTCTGACCAACTGTTAATGATGGGTCATTTGCAGTAGCTGCCCAGTGCACACCTGATTTCTCAGGATACAATCTGGATGTTAAATTAGATAAGGAAGAAGAGGCAAACCCTGATAGGCAGGGTGGTGTTTCTTTTACTTCACACCAATGACTCAGCTGTGATAAGTCCCCTCTGGGTAAGCATCAGCACAGTCCCACCTGTCCTGAGGGGGTCATCTCTGCTAATATGCCATAATGGACTCAATGGCACCAGCATAATGGGCAGCTGCAACAGCTTAGACCATCAAGAACTCAAAAATATCCTATGACTCATAAGATTACATCATTACATTGTGAAACTCCCCACCCTGGGAAAGGTACTGAGCATTCCTCCCTGAGCCTAAGTATATATAATTGGGGGCTTGGGATACCATCTTCACCACTGGACAGATCTAGAGGAGGACCAGAACTTCCACAAGACCACAGCTTTCAACTGCATCCATCACTTCAACAGGACTGCAGCCACCACCCTGACCAACACGGTGCCAGGTTGTACTCTGACTTTATGGGTTTAAGCCAGTTTTCTGTGTATTGTTGCATTTATTGTAATCTTTTTTATTAAATTGGAACTCCGATCAGAAATCTCTCCAAAAGTAATCGAGCAGGGTTCATTTCTCCCACCAGTTTACTTTCAAGCCAAAACAAGTCAGGCAGACCTTTGATGAGGGGATTCTTCCTATCTGGGTTAGCGAGCAACAACATGGGGGGGAGGGGGCGTCTGACAGGCTACTAGCTGCCTATCGTGTATTAATTGGCGGCAACCAGCCTTTTGCACATTTTCAGTTAGTTTACCCAATGTCGGAGTGGGGATAGAGATGGGTTCTCCCCTCTCAGACAGGTCTCCCACCCAATATGCTGCCCTTTGAGTGAGAGACCAAGGCTCTCTGCTATGTGCATTGTTAAAAATATACCAGGGCCTGAAAAGTTGTGGAACTCCTCCTCCAAAAGCCTCATCCTACCTTCACCTGTGAGCAAAATTCTTGAAACCTACTCAATTTCAGTTTGTTTTGCATGTTGACTATATTTTTCTTGCAGGTTAGCCAGCACCACGGTGCTGTAAGGTGACGGTTTAGTTGTTACAGTGGGCTCTGCCTCCTTGTTAAAAATGGGACCAGACTCCTGGTATTAAAAGTGATTTCAGCATTTATTCTAATAAAAAGAAAGGCCTAAAGCATGGGGTCCCGCGGGCCGAGCAGGAGCGTTCCCATTGAGGATGCTGCAGCGCCGGTGCTGGGTCTTCTTCAGTAGCGATGTCCCCAGTGTTCCAGGTGGAGCTGCACAAATTCAGTGGGTCAGATGCCCCTTTTTATCCTGTTTTTTGTCCCTTTGGATTGGTTTCTTTTTGGATCCTTCATTTGCATGAAGGTTTAAGGGGCTTGATTGGCCTGTTACAGTTCTGTCCAGGCTGGCTCGTTTTGCTTGGGGGGTGGTGCACTTTACTTAGGTGTATTATGGTACGTTGAGTACCGTATTTCTTATAACTACCAATTTAACCCCTTTTACCATAACCAAACTAACAGTACATGCTTAACAATCTATCAACTATTTTACAACAGTTTCTAACCTATTTTTAACATCCTCATCTTCCCCTTGATATACAAATTCAGTCTTTACAACCTAAAGCAGCTTTTAAATAGCTGAAGCACTCTCTAATGTCTGCTCCAGCACTGAGACTGCCAGACTTAACTGAACCTTTTGAACTTTTCACACATGAGAGACTGAATGTGGCTCTGGGGGTACTAGCACAGCACCTCATAATATATATAAAAATAGAAAAATATTTATATTTACATATAATATATGTAAATATACAGACTGACTCTAAAGATGCATTTAGTTTTATCCACACTGATAGAGCCATCTAGAAGGAGAAAGGACTTCTGAATGCTCAAGGTAATCAAATCAAACATGCTGAACAAATACTTACCCTCTTACAGAGCATTAAAAAACCTGCAGAAGTAGCTATAATGCATTGTAGAGGTCAGCAAAAAAGGAAAACCACTCCAGAATTAGGAAATCACTTTGCTCATAAAGCAACAAGAGGGATTGCAGAAAAAGGTATTCTCACAATAATTCCACAAAATGAAATTGATTTGTCAGAGTTCACCCCAAATATGACCAAGCAGACCACAAACAAATTGTTTCTTAAAGCTGAGATCACAGAAAGTGAATAAGCTGTTACACCAGCAAACCAGGTGATAGTCCCACCCCTGATCCTTCGGGAGCTAGCTCAGAGAGAACATGAAAACACACATTTCAGGGTTGAAAATCTTCTGAAACATCTAAAAAAAGGAATAATAAGAAAAAGAATAACTGATATTATACAATCAGTTGTGAGAAAATATGAAATCTGCTGTAAAAAGAACCCTGACATGAGAAAAAGAGTTGTGTTAAGAGTAACAAAAACAGGAGATCTTCCTGGAGATTACTGGTAAATAGATTTTGTGGAGTTACCACGCAAAGAGGAATACTGGTACATACTGGTACTGGCATTAGTTGACACCTTTAGTAGATAACCATAAGCTTACCTGTCACACTAACACAGCCAAGGAAGTAGTAAAAGTTTTGGGAATAATAAGAAAAAGAATAACTGATATTATACAATCAGTTGTGAGAAAATATGAAATCTGCTGTAAAAAGAACCCTGACATGAGAAAAAGAGTTGTGTTAAGAGTAACAAAAACAGGAGATCTTCCTGGAGATTACTGGTAAATAGATTTTGTGGAGTTACCACGCAAAGAGGAATACTGGTACATACTGGTACTGGCATTAGTTGACACCTTTAGTAGATAACCATAAGCTTACCTGTCACACTAACACAGCCAAGGAAGTAGTAAAAGTTTTGCTCAATCATATAATTCCAAGGTTTAAAGTTCCCTTGAGGATGGCATCAGATAGGAGACCACACTTTGTTGCAACAGTGGTTAAAGAAGTTAGCCAGGTCTTGAGAATTTCTTAGGATCTACATACACTTTATAGACCCCAAACAAGTAGTAAAGTTGAGTGTATGAATAGGACTCTCAAAACACAGATTAGCAAAATTTGTCAAGAAATATCCGTGACATGGATTCAAGCCTTGTCTATAGCTTTACTGAGAATCTGCATACAACTGAGGCAAAGAGATAACATCAGTCCCTATGAAATAGTTTATGGCAGGCCATATCAGATTCTACCTATTCCAGGTGAAATTCACATGAAGGGGAAACTTGATTTGCAGAAGTATCTAATAGCTTTAAGTTCCACATTACAGAAGCTCCAGATTTACACCATACTATCCAAACCCATAAGACTAGACACACCTACACATCCCTTCCAACCTGGAGACTGGGTCTATGTTAAGTAGTGGGACAGTGATCCTCTACAAGCTAAGTAGAGAGCACCATTCCAAGTTCTGCTAACCACCCTCACCAAAGTCAAAGTCACTAGCAAAGGACCCTGGGTTCACTACTCCAGAGTTAAGAAAGCTTCTCCTGAAACAACTGTAAAAATAGAGACTGATGCAGATGAAAACCTGTTTTAAATGATTCCCCTTCTGTGTCCAAAGAACTGTTCACAATAATCATTATTCTTCTTTGCATGATACCCGACTGTGCAAAGCATTACTGTTGTTAGATGTTTATTACTGCTTATTATTGTTTAGTATTAATATTTTTAGATATTTATCTATTATTAGACATTTACTATTATATATTTGCTGTTATTAAATATTTATCCAGTATTAGATGTTTATTTACTATTAGATATTTATATGTTATTAGATGTTTATATTAATGGTTGTTTGTTATTGTTAGATATTTATCTGTTATTAAATACCTATTATTAGTAAATATTTAGAATAGACACCTGGTAAGGTAAAGGCCTTGTCGAGCCTCTAAAGGAGAGAAATGATGCCTCAGGTTTTAGCTTTTATATTTTTCAGATTCTGTACTGCTTTAGTGTGTAGTTCTGAGATTCATATTAGGGAATAGTAAACTCTCTTCACAGAGTAAGTGGAAAAAACAATTCCTTCTCTAGCTGGGGACCAAGGACAAAGGATCCAAATCTCAGGCCCAAGAGCATAAACAACAGCAGACGGAAGAGAGAAAAACAAGAAGGATGGGACTTCATAAGCTAAAGCTTTAATTGGACAATTAACCCCAATATGCAAATGGACCAAAACTTATGAAAGTGTCAGACCCCGTGACCGGTCATCCATTTTGAGACCATTTTGGGTTCATCTTGGGTGTAGCCCTGGCTGGGTTCTTGTACTGCCCAAGGTGTATCCATTGAGGCCTTCTAATAAATACCTACTATATTCTTTAACTCCATCTAGTCTCTGTTGTACGTCAGCCTTCACAAGGCATCAGGAGCATGAGGTAAGGTGGGGGGAGGGTTGTCCTTACAAAGTAAAACTCCTCCTCCGGAGAGTGGAGGGAGGTGACATCAGGATTAAGAAGATCCACCTCTTTATTGAGGCTTGAAAACCCCACCTCATTCTCCAGCTCTCCAGCCACATGGGCAATTTGCAATTGCAATTCTCTCTCCTTGGAAAGACAGCCAGTTTCTCAGGTTCACAATAACCCTCCTTTCAGCATTCTGTATCTTCTCCATACTTGGGCAGTGGTCTCTGCCTTCAGGCTAGTTTCTAATGTTTTAGTTAGCTCAGTCAATGAGGCAATCACATCTGTCCTGTTGCTTGGCAGCTGTGCATCTCTTTCTGGGCAGCCAGTAAAGGCACCTCCAGCAATGCACAAACCAAACCTTTCCCTTTACAAAGTTTTTTTGTTTGATTTTCTGTTGGCAAATATTTTATTTTCTCAGCAAACAACTGAAGATTGTGCCAATTCCTCACAGCCCACATCTCTCTGCTTGGGTCTGGACAATCTTTATAAACTTTTAGCAATTCTATAAGTGGAGAGAAATTCAGGTCAGATTTTACTCGCGATTCCATGACCTTTCTGCTGGAGAATATCAGTTTCGACCAAAAATTAATTTCTCCTTTAATCTGTGATGAGCAGTTTTATCCAAATAAAATACCTCTTGGTCACCCCAAGAGTACTTTGCTCAACTGTGCCAATTAAAATGTAAGGCCACAAAACTCACTCGATGAGACACTTAAAAAGCCTTATCATGTTTCATGTACTCTGAGTTAGGCGCACAGGAGAAATACAGACAAGATATTCTCAAGAAGTCAAAACAAAAAAACCCCTTACTGTCAGCTTTAGAAAAATCAAAGAATGTTGGCAAAAGGTTTAGAGCAGCATACAAGGAACATATAGCACTTCTCAATGCAGTAACTTAGCCCATTTAACTTAATAAATTCTAAGTCCACCCAATTTTAAATTACTCAAAATCCTAAGAAGAGGGAATTCAGAAGAAAGAGAAAAAGAGAAAAGAACAAACATAGCTGCCAGTCCTGGTTCCAGCGGTGTTCGGCTGATAGAAATTCCAAGAGGACATAGGGTCAAGACGTGCTTCCCTCGTGTCTCGTTTAAGTACCCTTTTGCTTTTCTTGGGCCCTTCCACCACGTGGGACTTCTGGTCATCTGGACACTTAGGAGCTGGGCTAGGGACTCCAGAGGCGGGGTCTGTAGCATTGCCTTCAGTGTACCAGTGATTGGTGATCACTGCAGAGCTGGGATATGGGCTGGGGGGAAAGGCGTGCAGGGAGGGTATCGCCTCCCCAGAGCAAGGCTCGAACTCTCATTTCCCCACACACAGGTACCTGAAATGTTTCAAGCAAGCAATCCACACAGTGTCTCCCAGTATGTGATAGACAGACTGCCCACCCTTGGGCCCTTCATCCACAACCATCTGGAATCTATTGGTCAGGCCCAGGTAAACAGCACACTTCTTGCCAACAATCATTATATGCTCAAGAAGCTGGAGAAGGAAGTACAAACCCATAAATAAGTAAAATAAAAAACCAAAGGAACACACAAAGAGCAGAGAGCGCAAGAAGGGAAGAAACAAGAGCAGAGAATCACCCACAGAAAGCAGCTAGCCAATTCCCAGTGTAAGAAATGATGCTCACTTCTAAAATTTTAAAGGTTTATTAAACCTTAACAAAATACAACAAAAGACTGAATAAGGAGAAAGAGCAGCGCTGGGAGTGTGGAACTAAACTGCCACATGCTCGACCACAAAATGGCTGCTTCACATTTTATACTCCTAGTGTTGCATCAGGTAACCCTAGCCCCTTCCAAAGTCTGTAAGTCAACTCTTCTTTGCCATCTATTGGGGAAGACTACTTTCTTGCAACTTGACTGGAGGTCAGGTGTTGCCATGCCACGCCTCCTAGTAACAAGCCTGCCCTCCCCCCAAATGCCCTGACTACCAAGGCTGTCCAGTGACAACAATAAAAGAGGGAGGGGAAAGAGAACTATGGGGAGAACATATTACAATAACATAACTATGCATCAATAAAACTTCTCTTAACATACACATAATATTCATCCCTTAATTGCGAGAGCCAATCATCTTATTACTCATCTATAACACCAGCAATTCAATCATTGTGCTTTAAATTACTGTCCATCTGACCGCTTGCAACTGATGCTTTCCAGGCAAAGTTACAAAGATTAATTATGTATAGAATGGGGGGGGGGGGGGAAAGAGCCTGGCAATTTTTTTTCAAGAGAGACAGCAACAGACTACAAAACAGCCACAGAAGCTGTGCAAAGAATCTAGCACCTCTCAACTAGCTTCGCCCTTACTCACCCCTGACCACAACACTGCATTTTGCACCAGCAGTACATACCCAGGGATTAGCACTGCTTTATATCACTGCTTTTAGTCAAAAAGCTCAATTCCATTACAAGCTAGAGGCAATAGATTATACTGCCACAAAATCCAAAGTAGCCTACTGTGCCCTGTCAAGAGGGAAAGGGGGGGGATGAGAAAGTCTAGTAAATCAGAAAGTATCTACAGGTATAGTTTAGTGTACAGAAAGCTCCAAAAATACTTCCAGATTCACCAGAATCTCCTGCTTCAGACAATCTGTGAAAAATGCCAATCACTTGTTTTAAAATTTTAAAAGTTTAATTGTTGTTGGTGGTTGCAAGGGTCTCAGGATGAGGGAAGAGATGAATCTGACTCCATAATTCTTAGAAGGCTGATTTATTATATTATGATATTATATTCAAAGAAAATTATATACTATAACTATCTTAAAAGAATAGAGAAAAGGATACATCAGAAAGCTAGACAAGAATGCATAATAAAAACCCATGACCAACCAGAGAGTCCAACACAGCTGGACTGGGATTGGCCATTAACTAAAAACAATTCACATGGAACCAATCAAAGATGCCCCTGCCACATTCCAAAGCAGCAAAACACAGGGAGAAGTGATCAGATAATATTGTTTTTCTTTTCCTCTGAGGCTTCTCATCTTCCCAGGAGAAGAATCCTGGGCGAAGGGATTTTTCATAAAATATCACAGTGACAGTTTAATGGTAATAACATGGTTATAAAAATAGTAATAAAAATTAGAGAAACAAGAATTTAGACAATCAGAGTTAGGACAGTAAAGGACAATAAAAAAGCAAAGAATTGTGGACATCTGGATGCTTCCTGAGCATTAAGCCCCCCAAAAGCATGCCTGCTAACCAAGGATTAACCCTTAAAAGCAATAGCCTGTTGCATATTCATGTATTTCTGTCGTGGGGTGAATATGAAAGATCTTGGGAAGTAAATAGAGGGCAAAGAACTTTGTACAGCGTGGTCACACCTTTCGGGGATGACTCCCGTGCTGCCCACCAGTATTAATAAACATACTACTTTCTAACTTTACTAGTTAGAGAGTCTTTGTTCATGGTCTTCAGTTTTAATGACTCAGTATAGTGAAGAAAGAAGCTATCTCAGCTGTCCACTAGCCTTGCAGCAAATTATAAGAAAGAAAAAGTGGAAATTCAAAGCTTGCCTCAACATGATGTAGAGCTTTCCTGGGGAGAGATTACTTGTGAAAACTGTTAAAAACTGGACCACACTCCCGGTACTAAAAGTGATTTCAACATTTATTATAATCAGGCCTAAAGCATGGGGGCCCGCGGGTGGAGCAGGAACCTTCCCGTCAAGGATGCTGCAGCGCTGGGGCTGGGTCTTCTTGAGCAGCGATGTCCCCGATGTTCCAGGTAGAGCATCACAGATTCACTGAGTCAGATGCCCCCTTTTTATCCTGTTTTTTCTTCCTTTGGATTGGTTTCTGTCTGGATCCTTAATTTGCATGAAGGTTTAAGGCACTTGACTGGCCCAATATAGTTCTGTCCAGGATGGCTCATTTTGCTTGGGCGGGGTGGTGCACTTAGGTGTAATACTGTATGTTGAGTACCATATTTCTTATAACTACCTGTAGTGGTTTTGGTTTGCTAATTTCTTTAATTTCGAGATTTTTCTGGTTAACGCACCAAAGAATGTGACGGGTTTGGTGTTGGCTAATTACTGATACACTTACTTTTTGCTGTGAGATAGGATTAGGAGAAAAGTAAAGTAGGCTTAAAACTTTAAAAGGGTACAAAGAAGATTTTATTAAAAGTAACTAGAAGGAAAAAAAGTAGTAAGAATTAAAACAAACTCTCTAGAACACTTCACTTTTTAACTTTTTTTTTTCTTTTTGACAATGTAAAGAAACTACACTTAAGATTTTTAGTCAGTTTACAACTTCTAAAATAGGGGTTTTTTAGTTTACTGAGAGAGAGAAGTTCTTGTTAAGGTTATGGAGACTTTTCTACAAGACTAAAAATCAGTTTTTTTGTGGTTTTTAATTTTGTTACGAGTAGTAGCTATTTGGGGAACTCTGTTGTGAAATCTTTCTTATTTTTATAAGCTTTTTTACCGTTTGTTGATGGGCTATGTTGACTTATGGGGTATTGTTTTGAAGATGAGATGTTCAAAGGCAAAAGTTCTTATTATTTATTTTTAAAATCATCTTTATTTTTGGGAACAGAGATTTTTTTTTGGAACTATAAGACTACTCTTCTCTCTTTTTCTTTGTTTAAACTTTTTATGGGATTACAGCTATTTTAACATTTGTTTATTTTAGTGTGGAGGCTTTTTTTCTATATTAATTTGAACACTTTTTTTTTTTTGTAGTTTTATGCCTTATAAGGAAAAAGAGTCTTTCCTTTATAGCTTATAAGAGGATTTCAGCTCTAAAAACAAGGCATTTCTTTACTTCTCTTATCTGGGACTTAACTTTTTTTTCATTGATTTTGATGTTTTTATGGTGTTCTTTTTCATACTTGCATCTTCTCTTTTCTTATTTGAGGGAGGATTGAAGCTTTGAAAGGGTTAACATCACACTTGAGGCTTACTTGACTCTTTGGTAATTTGTGGTGGGGAGCTGCAGTTGGGCTGTCTTAGGATAAGCCTCAAGGTTGGTTTTTGGTTTTCTGTACAAGTTGTAGGGGTTTCTGGTCTTAGTTGTGCTGGGGGAAGGGGATTTGATGATAAGATTTTTTATAGTTGCGGCTAGCTTTGTTTCAGCTAGGGCTCAGGAGCTTCTCTTGCTTTCTTGCTTGGTAGCTGTTGGAGTTCAACTTGGCCAGAGTGGAGCCGATGTTGGGGGGGCGGCGGGCGGCCCAGGGAGGGGGAAGGGGTTCGGCTTGCGGTAGGATTGCCTGGCCCGGCCTGGCTGAGACGGGGGACCAGGACCGGGGCCGGGGCCTGCAACTTCCTCACCGACCAGAAAGAGAGAGTTCCCGGCGTTTCTTGTCTTTAACGTGTGTTTCACAGAGGCATGTCCATCTTCTCAGTGGTTCTACAGACTGTTAATTACACAAAAAGCTTTGCATCACTTCACTGAATTTCTTCCCATTCCGAACCATGACACTACCCTTTTAACCCCTTTTACAATAACCAAACTAACAATACATGCTTAACAATTCTCAATTATTTTACAACAGTTTCTGACCTATTTTTGACAATTCCCCCCTCTAACTATTTGATCAGGCTTCCAGCCTACGTCAACCTTTTAAAGTTCAACTTCTACTTTTCTCAGTTTCTCGTACTGTTCAAGCATATCTCTGGCATTCTGATCATTCTGTTCTATTATTAACATTACTTTTTCACCATTTTTCCCTTCTACATTACCTTGCAGCAAGGTGCTGCTTTGGACAATGCTGGTTAATATCCGGACTAGACATGTGTCCTAGGGTGAGCTCCTTGTAAATTGATGATTCGAGTGAGCATGTATACTGGGGTTCTGTACCCCCAGGATCCATCTTGGGCTCAGGTAGCCGGCCCATAAGTATCGATAATCATTTGTGGGGTCCAAATTTCATTGTTCCAATTTTGGGTTCTGCCAAATAAACTCCTTTTCTTTCTGGCCAGATCATCATATACCGGGACTCCCAGGTTTGATTTCTCATCCTTAGGCAGTAAGAAAAAGGATGGTTTTATTGCTCCAATTGTGCAACTCCCGGTCCACCCTCCCGGTAACTTCACATATGCCGTGTTACCACAGATCCAAAATAAATTTTTAGGTGCATCCCAGAAATTAGAATCTTGATTTGTTACACGTTTCCAGTATTTGGATAGAGTTTCTATTGCCCAGAATGGGTTAATATATCTTCGGGCTGAGAGAAAATATTTTACATAATAGATAATAAACAGCCTTGTGAACCAGAGCTGAAGAATCCCGACTCTTTCTTCGGCTGTCGGGCTGGGAAAAAGGGCCTCTCGGGTCATACCGACAGTAGGAAACCTGAGAGAAGGGGCCTTCAAAGCGAGCAGTTGGTGGAGGATTTTTCCATTATTTAATCAATACCCAGTCTTCTGGGTTAATACCATGTATTTTACAGTTCAGTGGGGAAGTTTGGGGGAGGTAGCTCTTTTTCCTTAGTTCTTCTAGGGTTGTTGTTACTGTTTTTATATATTTTTGCATTGTCGTCCCCTGTGGCTGCATTTCTCTTCACAGAGAAAAGCACTTTTTGGCCGGTTAAACATTCTCCTGTGATGGATCTGGCTATTTCATATATTCCCATTCCTATGTAATATTTCAGGAAATGATCATATATTCCTTGTGTTCCCCATTGAGTTAATCAGTGTATCTCTTCTATCACTTTCCTGGTTATTATTCGGTTGAATATTTGTCACCTGTCTGGGGTCCACCACTTTCCATCCTCTGTTTTTACCCCTCCCATTTTCTCTGTTTCTTTTAGCTCCTTGTTGTTGAAAATTGGTACCCCCTCTTCCCTTATTTTTCCCTAGTCTTCTTTTACCCTTAGGACTATGACTGGGTCCCCAACCTCTAAGGCTGCTTCTTTGACCGCCAGGTCTGTTGGAATGAATTTGAAAGATGTTAAGGTGGCTTTCAGCATGCATCTAAAGATCTTACTGTTTCTGCCAAATTCTTGTTGACTTTTGCATAACTCTGTTTTACTTTGGTAGGAGAAAGGCTGATAATTTCTAGCTCTGCTTCTACCACCAGTATATAGGACAGGAGCAACTGAGGGTATGACTTCCTCTCCCTGGCTTTGATCTGCAGTTCCAGTTGTGGGAACTGGCAAGGGGACGGTCATCTCCCCTGGCCCCACCCCTGTGGGAACTGGGAATGGGACCACCCCCTCTCCCTGTCCCACCCCCGTGGGGACTGGGCTGGGGGGGTGTGGGAAACAGGAACAGGGAGGGGGGTGGAGCTGTGCGGAGAGGTGGTGCAACCGTGGGAACTAAGATTGCAACACCCAGGGGCGGGGCTGCAGAATGATGTCATTCAGGGCAGGAACATGGAGGAACGGGGAGGGGTGTCCAAGGGAAGGAAGGGGTTATGGGACCGGAAGGAGGGGATAGGTGAGAGAAAGGGATTGTGGGAAGAAGAAAGGCAATCAGTAGGGCCTGCCACATGGCCACCGCCATCTTGGCCCCTGACCATGCGGTTGGCGCCATCTTGTGTGCAGACCATGCGGTCGCCGCCATTTTGGGGATAGAAGGGTCAGAACACGAAGTGTGGGGAGCAGCAACTGGGTTAAAGGGGTGCAGGGAAGGTGCTCTGCCAGCCTGCGCACAACTGCCAGAGCCAGGGTACTGAGTGGGAGGCAGGAGGCCAGGGAAACAGTGGCTGTGCCAGGTACCCTGCCTCTCTTGCGGTGCCTCGTGTGTCCCCCCCAGTTCAGGGGCAGAGGGTTTGGGAGATGGGGTAGGGGAAGCCGCGGAAGGGGAGGCTTGCTGTGGCTGACCCTTCACTTCCATCTTAATCGATTCCTTCCAAATTAAAAGGAACACAGGGAGAAATTTGGACACTCTTTTGTCTGCCTGTTCCACCTTTGCTGTTAGCAACTCTCCAATTTTGTCCCAGGCAGAGGCAGAATTCACATTCTGCTGGGTAAACTGAGGGAAATGGAAAGATAACCAGTGAACAAACCTTTTCAAGAGTCCTTTGGAAACTTTAACATTTCCACTACTAAGGGTATCTCTAACTTGAATATAAATGCCTCTCTGTGTTGCAGAAAATTTTGCCCCCATTCTGGTGTTACACACTTTCTGCACACTTGAATCTACCTTCCTTACAACAAGCACAAACAGAAACTGAAAGTGCAACAATGTCCACAGCCAGTGTAGGGAAGCGTCCACAGTTTTCCTCCCCGAACTGGGAGGTAAGAGCAAAACTGCGTGAGTGCAAAACCACGTGGCTTTTAAAATGGCCGCTGGCAGCTGCCAGGCTCCGCCGAGCCACGTGGCCGAGCCGGGGCAGCCTCCGCATTGGTGTCGCCCACGCTGGTCCCCCGCTGCTCGCCGGGAGCCACCTCCACCAGCACCCCCACCACACTGCAGAACCCTCCGCGCCCAGGGCCTGGCACTGCTGGAGCTGCCCACCGCGCTGCGGAAACAGAAACCGCTGTGCCACAGAGCAGCACACTTGGAGCTGGTGACACTGGAGCTGCGGAAACCGCTCACAGCCTGGAGCCACCCTACCAATGCTGTTCCGCTCAGACCCACGCCACGCAGACCCACACGTTGGGGGTCAGCTGTCAGTTTGAATGGGTCTTTTGAGGTCCGTTTTGGCTAGCTCTGGACCCCCAGCTTCAATCCGACAAGGACAAAAGCAAAAGACGGGAGGCACTCTTTCATCTTGGGACTAGAGTCCCAGTTTATTGTGGATAGGAGCCATCCAGGGAAGAAGGAGGCATCCCAGAGGAAAAAGAGAGGGAATGTCTTATCGCGGGAGATTTTAAACCCGGGGGGGAGGGGGGCAGAGGAGAGGGGCCACAGCCAATGGGATACAACTGATGTGTCGGGTGAGGGGAGGGACTGACCCGGGACAAGACCACCACCACTGGGGCTTAAGGGGGAGAGGGGAAATCGGGACAAACCATGTGATACAACATAAACTATTTGTGCAATATAAAAACTACTCAGTGCAAAAATTCCAATCACCAGTGCAAAACAATAACTAAAGAAACCACTTAGTGCAATACAACACCTTTTTGCTTCCTCCAAGGGGTCTTCCACATTATTTTGTTTCTTTAACAACATAATCTTTTGTGCAGTCCCAGATGTATTCAATTTTGGGTCTATCGGCATTGTTACCACTTGCATGCCTTGGACTACGCTGGTGATTAGCCGCATAAAGCAGGGGATCAAGCAGGGAAGAAATATCAAACCAGCGGTAGCACATAAAAGGAAGAAGCCTAACTTCTTCCACCATTCTATGCCCAAAACGTTATCCCACCAGCTAGTTTTTAGCACTGATTCCCACTTTTAGACCAGTACATGGGCTATTTTTCTGATATCATTGACAATATCCAGGACAGAGTTCCCATTGTCATCTATTTTCAAACAACAATCTGATGTATTAAACTTTCCATAAACACCCCCTTCTTCAGCTAGCAAATAGTCTAAGGACAACCTATTTTGATACACTGCAGCTCTTGTTTGGGTTTGTTGCCTTGATATTAATTCCATTGCCCGACCAGTTCTGTTTGTTATTATTTCCATAACTGCTTGGAGTCTTATAATACAATTCAACATATAAATTGGGGTCCGATATCCCCAACTCCCATCGTGTGCCCAGGTGGTTGGCCCATGTTTCCACTATGCGTTCTGGGGGCCACTCCTCCTCTCCCCATTTTTGGGATCCTCCAATTAAGTCCCTTTTATTTCTTTTTAGGTTCTCATAAACTGGTACTCCTAATTGATCTCCATTTGGTCCTGGTAGAAGAAAGAATCCTGGTTGTGTAACACCCAAAGTGCAACTCCTTCCCCAACTAGAGGGGAGTCTTGGGTATGCTCTTTTCCCACATATCCAAAATAAGCCATCTGGTGCCTTCCAATAATAATTTTTCTGTTGATTTATATTTTCCCAAAATTTGGATATTTCTGGGATCCCAGAATAAAGATTTTTGCCTGTATCATGATATTGAAAGAGTCCAATTTCATTATTATAGTTACAATTCCTCTTTTTCATTTCTCCTCGAGTCCAATACTGAGTTGGTTCCTCTGGGATCCACCATGTAAAAGTTCCATTGCTAATTTTATATCTCTTACAGGGAGTTTTTCCTACTTCCTGATGAAAATTTTTCCCAGTGCACCAGAAACATTCCTCTCCTGTCACTGTTGATCTTAAAATCTACCCTTCTGGTCAGATTTTCCCCCTTGTATTTGCCTGGTTCCACTTAAGGAGTTCAACCGGGCCTAAGCTGCTGCCTTTCCATGGCCATTCTTCAGACATCAAAGCTCCCCCACAAACCCAGCAGTTGGTTTTGTTAAGTTCCTTACTTATTCTTCCTCCTAATACCACAAAGAGATTTTTCCCCAATCTTGAGGTATCTATTTCCTTTTCTAATTGCTGTTCAAATTTTGTATATAAATCTTGAAGTGAAATTGGCACAGATTTTGATTGCTGTACTGGTTTTGCCTTTATGCTTACCAGTTGCTCTTTAACCAAATCTTGGACTTTACTCCCAGTGGCAAAAGTGAAACAAATCCATCTCTCTCCTTTAGGACACTTACTTCCTAACCTGTTAACCAGTTGTTCTTAAATTCTCTGCAATCCAGTACTTTTTCCCATTTTGTAAACAATTGCCTTATTTGGATGGGTTATAACAGTGACTGTTGATATGGGTTTGTGTAATAAAAAAGGAACCTTGGTGTCTTTCCATATACAGCTTTAGGTAACATCTGTGACACGACCTTGCCGGTATCCCGAAAGGGAAAAGACAGAAGATGAGTGACAGAAAAAGGAATAACAGAGGTCTGGTATGGCTTATACCTCCACCTCCCCTGCCTATGGGATTGCAACCCATAGCAAGTGTATATGATCTTCTTGGTGGTGAGTACAGTAGCCAATCCAGTCTTGCCCTCTTCTTCCTTGTCACTTCCTTTTTGCTAATTTCCAGGCAAATAGTTTTTGACACTCCTTAGCTGTGGTTTCCCACTGTTCCTCAGGTATCTCCCATTCAACAGGCACTAATAATTCCCATCCACAAAACAAAGTTATTATTTCAGTTTTTCTGAGTTCTACCTGGATAGAGGATAGATTTGGCACTTGACACTTCCTGCAGTGAGAGCGTCAATTGTGTGAACTACAATACCAATTTTTCCTCCAATTTAAACATTTACATTTAACCCAGCAAGCATGTCTGATATTTGGGTGAATCAAACAGGGTATATGATATGGCACTGATGGAAGTTGTAATTCCTCCTCTTCTTTGTATAAGTCACAGGCTAAGGCCAGAACACAAGAGCTCTCTGTCTGAAACAGTTTTCTGAGTTCTACCTGGATAGAGGATAGATTTGGCACTTGACACTTCCTGCAGTGAGAGCGTCAATTGTGTGAACTACAATACCAATTTTTCCTCCAATTTAAACATTTACATTTAACCCAGCAAGCATGTCTGATATTTGGGTGAATCAAACAGGGTATATGATATGGCACTGATGGAAGTTGTAATTCCTCCTCTTCTTTGTATAAGTCACAGGCTAAGGCCAGAACACAAGAGCTCTCTGTCTGAAACAGTCCTGATCCTCTTGTTTGAAGTGGCAGTATTCCTCCCCAAGGAGGATATCGGAGGTGTCTCAGGACTTGTCCAGGCAGTACTTGAAACCACTGATATAAGCTCGGCCTTATTTCCCAATTAGGTGTGATTTTGTTGTACATTCCTTGGATCATTTGGGTCCTCCCAGTTCATTAACACCTGGCCCCCACTTAAGAGTCAGTTTGGTATCACCCGGTTTAGATGTTATAGTCCACTGCTTAGGCTCTTCCACAGGTCCTTTGATTCTGCTGGTGTGGATCTACCCTCATTCCCTGGTCTGGATCACTGCCTCAGTTATCAGTAGTACCTGAAAAGGGCCTTCCCATTGTGGAGTTAAAGATTGCCCTTTCCATGTTTTTACTAGCACCCACTCCCCTGGATGGATATTATGAATTTTAAATTCTAAAGGTGTGGTTTGAGGGATTATCCCTTTCAACTGCAAGTTTTCAAGAGTTTTTGCAATGGTGTTGACATCCTTTAACACTCATTTCCCCTACTGCATAAGTAGCAGTTTCATGTTGGGTGGTCAGAAAGGGTAGCCCAAACATCATCTCATAGGGTGACACTCCCAGATCTGACCTAGGCTGTGTTCGGACCCTCAATAGAGCCAAAGGTAGGCATTTTACCCATGACATTTAGGTTTCAATCATTAATTTTGTTAAAGTTCTCTTTAAAGTCTGGTTCATCCTCTCTACCCCGCCCGAACTCTGTGGATGCCATGCGGTATGTAAATTCCCATTTTATTCCCAAGGCTTGAGTTATTTGTGACGTAAAATGTGTTCCTCTGTCTGTGTCTATTCTATTAACCATTCCATACCTGGGAATAATTTGTTCCAAAAGGGTTTTACATACTACATTGGCTGTGGCTCTGACAGTAGGAATAGCTTCCACCCAGTGAGTTAGATAGTCTATTATTACTAATAAAAATTTCCATCTCTGTACTTGGGGAAGCTCAGTAAAGTCCACTTGGATACTTTGAAATGGCCTAAGAGCTAATTCACGGCCTCCAGATGTTGTTTTCATCATTACCTTTTTATTTACCTTTTGACAAATTATACACCTTTCAGTTGTTTTGCCAATCCAAAAACCCCAATACACCCATAATTCCTTAGAAAGTGATCACACAGAGCTTGAGTACCCCAATGAGTTTTTTGATGCATGTCTTCTAATATTTTCCTAGTAAGTGGCTTATTAAGTGTCTCCCATCAGGGAGTTTCCATTTCCCTAACTGATCTTTCTCTCCCCCTATCCTACCTAGTTCCCTTTCCTCTGTCTCACTAAACTTTGGAACTTACAATTCTTCCTTATCTGGGGTCAAAATTAACATCACCCTTTTGGTCTCATGTTCTGCTGCATCTCTAGCCTCTTGATCTGCCAAATTATTTCCTCTTATTTCTACAGTCATTCCCTTCTGGTGTCTTTTAACATGTACTACAGCTATTTTTTCAGGCAATTTTAATGCCTCTAAAACCTCCAAAATGAGTCCCTCATGTTTCAGTTCCTTTCCTTTTGAGTTTAGTAACCCTCTTTCTTCCCAACTTTTTCCAAAGGTGTGTGCTACCCCAAAAGCATACTTTGAATCAGTATATATGGTTCCTTTCTTGTGCACCAAATATTCCAGTGCTCTTTTTAGAGCATATAATTCACAAGACTGAGCTGACCAATTTGAAGGTAGTTTTCCTTTTTCGATGGTCTGCATCATTTGCCCATCAACCAATGCATATCCTGACAGTGTTTTTCCTTGTAAGCATCTGGATGAACCATCAACATATATTCTTTCCCCTTCTGGGAGGGCTTGCTCTGCTAGATCTTCTTGAACTTTAGTTTGGTTTTGTATAATTTCTAAACAATTATGTGTTAAATTACTTTTTGGTTCCCCATATAAAAATTGTGCTGGATTCAAACTTTTGTTTACTTCTAGTGTTAAGCCATAACTGTCTATGAAAATAGCTTCATATTTTAGTATCCTAGAATCTGTTAACCATTTTTCAGCTTTTTGATTTAACACATTTTGGACTGCATGAGGTGTATACACAATTAGTTTACATCTAAAAGTAAGTTTACGGCTTTCCTCCACCAAAATAGCAGTAGCTGCTATAGCCTGAATACAAACTGGCCAGCCATGGCTCACTGGATCCAACAATTTTGATAAATAAGCTACTGGTCTTTTTATTCCCCCCATTCTTGGACTAAAACTCCATGAGCTACTCCACCTTCCACATTCACATACAGAAGAAAAGGCTTTTCTAATGAAGGTAAGCTCAAAGCTGGTACCGAAGCCAGTTTCTATTGTTTTTCTTGGGCCAGGTCTCATAAGCCAGTGTCACTGGTCATTCTCACACACCTTTTCTGTGCAGTAAAAAATGCACAGATTGTTTTATCAGGTTGCTTTAGAAACATGCATTGGGTTGATGCCCAAGGTGAAATTATCTTCTACATAAGGAATCCAGCTCAGTGAGGGTCCTCAGGCCTTATCCAAAGTAGCTTTACCCTTACAATGAGCAAGGGCATCTTGTAGTAGGGTCACATCTGCAAATTCCAAGACTACTAAGAACAAAAATAGTTGGTCAACTGATGTACAATTAGTTTCATAAATATCAACATCTGTTTCTCATTATTTTGCCTCTTTGAAGATGATACTTATCAGGGAGTTTCCATTTCCCTAACTGATCTTTCTCTCCCCCTATCCTACCTAGTTCCCTTTCCTCTGTCTCACTAAACTTTGGAACTTACAATTCTTCCTTATCTGGGGTCAAAATTAACATCACCCTTTTGGTCTCATGTCTTAGTTGCTGTTTTCTCCCAGTATTCGGATCCTCCCATTCAAAGGCAAAAATATTTCAACTTTCCCCTGCTAATGGGCATGTCCAAAAAGCATGTTTAAGATCCACCACACTAAACCACTGATGCTGGGGTGGGACTTTACTTAAAAGAGTATAGGGATTGGGTACCACTGGGTAACGGGGTCTGAATTCTCTTCTTAACTTCCCTTAGGTCCTGCACTAATCTATAACTCCCGTTTGATTTTTTTTTACTGGGAGAATAGGGGTATTATGAGGAGACATACAAGGTTCCAATGTCCTATCCTTTATCAATTCTTCTATTACCAGCTTTAAGCCTTCTCTTCCTTCTAAGGATATAGGGTAGTGACGGACATGTATGGGACATTATTCTCTCTCAATTGTGACCCTTATGGGCTCAATATTCAGCCTCCCCATATTTCCTTCCCCAGCCCAAACTTCTTTATCTTTTCCTCATCCTCTTGACCCAGCTTTAACACTTTAGCTGTCATTTTTCCTTCTTCTGGTATGACCCCTATTCCTAGTTGCACCTTTAAGTCTCTCCCCAATAAGTTGCTGCCTGCTCCAAGAACTAATAAGACATCTCACATCCCTATTCTAGTTTCCCCTTCAATTACCACATTTTTGATGACAGGAACTTTAAACCCCTCTCCTTTTGCTCCTGTTACCTTCACAGTGTCATTACTGACATCACATCCCTTAGGGATATTTACCACACAAGTTCTCTCTGCCCCACTATCAACTATAAATTTAATTCCTCCTCTTGGGGGCCTACTTTTAAAGTTATCAAAGGCTCTAGATGGTATTTGTCCCCCAGAAAATAGAGCCCATGACCTCCCTATTCCTCTTTTGGGTGTATATCTTGGAAAATTTTCAGATCCTTTTTTAGGTGAGGGCATTCCCTCTTATAGTGCTCTTCTTCCCCACAATAATAGCATGCAGTTCTAGATTGGTCCTGGAATTTTGATTGTGCCAGGATGAGTCTATTTCTTCCCTTTTCTCTTTTTCTAAAAGCTGAACATTAGGGGGTGGTACTTGGGGGATTTAGATTCCTCTGGAAATTGCTTTGTCGCATTGTAGCTATCATAATCTTTGCATCCACTTTGGCTTTTTCTTCATCTTTCGGTACATAAACCCTTTGCGCTTGTTTTAATAGATCATTTAAGGGTTCATCATGCCAGTCCTCCATCTTTTCCAGCTTTTTTCTAATATCTGGCCAGGCACAAGTGACAAAATTAACTCGCAATAGGGCTTGCCCTGCTATAGTCTCAGGGTGTATTCCAGAGCATTGTTTCATATTCTTTCAGAGCCTCTCTAACAATTTAGTTGGGGTGTCTTCTTTTCCCTTTTGTCCCTCAAAGGCCCTTTTAACATTTTGCCCTCAGGGTACTACCTCTTTTATTCCTCTGATTATCAGATTACGATAATCATTCCTATGTCCCCGCCCAGCCTCTTCATTTTGGTTCCAGTTAGGAGGTGCAATTGGCATTTTCTGGTCCCCTGGTAGACCTTGTTGATTCTCCCTTTCCCAAATTCTCATTCCAGTGGCTCTAATCATCTGCCTTTCTACTTAGGAAAATAGTATTTTCATTACTGACTGCATTTCTTCCCAAGTAAAAATATTGGGACCTAAGAATTTATCTAATTGTTCAGCTGTACCTATGGGATCTTCCAATAATCCTTTAATCTCCTTTTTAAAATTTCTGACTTCTGAAGAAGTCAGGGGGACATTTACAAATCCTGTCCCCCCTTGGACTCCACCTATTGGTACTTCTCGTAATGGAAATAAACTAACCTCTTGATCCCAATCCTTTTGTTCTTTATTCTTTATAACTTTTTTCCCTTGTTTGGGGAAATATCAGGGGAGAGATTATTAAGCTGCTTTTTAACAGAGCTTCTTGTATTTTGGTATGGTAGCCCTCCATTAAGGAGAGAGTTCCCTTGAACAGTAGGAGCTGTTGTTACCCAAGGAACGGTGGCCTGGGCATTGGTTGATGGGGCTGCCAGAGAAAGGGGGTTGGGGGTGGGAGTCAGCACCGAGGCTGAGTCCTCCAAGTGTGGGGGGGGGTGGAGACCATAGCTGGGACCCCTAAAGGGGCGGAGCCTTCTGGCAGAAACCAAACTGGGACATGGATGGTGTGCATGAGGTCCATGCTGGCCGGAGCAGCAGAGTCCAGTGTGGCTGGTGTCAGCGCGGACAGAGAGGCCGCAAATGAGGCGGCCGGTGCAGGTGGGAATCCTGGCACGGCTGGGGCTGGGGTGGATGGAAGATCATGTGCTGGGGGAACTAGCAGGAGTGGGGGAGGTAACATTTCCAAAGGGTCCCAGCCCTTTTCTTCCTTTTTTTCTTCTTGCTCTGTTTTTGGGGTTTCTGGGTCAAGTCTTATTTTCTTTTTTGTCCATTCTATCATACAATACTGAATCATTTTTACTTTATCCTTTTTTCTTGTACAAGGATCAATATCCCAGTTAGCTAACATCATTCCCAGGGGACTATCTTGGGGTATATGTGCTGGGACCCTTTTACTCCCTCCTTTCCCAGAACCTGACTCACTAGTTCTCTGTCCCATTTATTTTTTTTTTAATTTTCTTTTCAGGGTTCTATCTGTTTGTCCCTAGCTCCTGTTTCTTACTTCCTAACTACTTGAATTTCACCCCTTCCCCACCACACAGAAAACCACCTACTTCCCACAACACAGAAAACCACCCACTCCCCACAACAGAATGTAAAGCACCTCCTTCCAGAAAGTAATGTTAACCCTAAAATCAACAACATACATTACATATACTTTTCTCCATTCACACTCACTTTTATTTCTTTATTATGTCTGTCTCACTCACTCACAACAGGACAACACAGAAATAAGGTGCCTTTGTTCTCAAGTCACTTGTTGATATCCACCCACGGGTATTATAAAATCTCAAAATATTATTGGCCAACCCCAGATGCTCTTGGGCATATCCTCAATCCAGCAGAATTTTGTTCAGCCCTGGATATTCTTGGACATCTTTATCCCTCAATCCAGCTGTGCTGTTCAACCTGGATGCTCTGCTTCAATCCATCAGAATTCCTAGGGGCCCCCTCCACTTTTTATCCCACTTTCCCAGTGAATTGTACCAGGAAAACCCTCGGCTCCCTCTCTCCAAGGGGTCCCACCCCTTCCTTGAGACCCAGTCCCAGTTACCCCGGGGGATTCTCTCACTCCTTTTATCTCTCGCTTCATCTCTTTACTGGCCGTTTTTCTCACGACAAAAAGAAACCCCAGCGTTGGAGACTCCTCACTCACTTCGCAGTCTGGGATAACCAGCCAGCATCTCATTCACACACACATTCATTCCCCTGTACCTGCCCCCCTGCAAGAATACTTTACCAATCCTCTTTTCTTCTTTGACCTTCGTGCACAAGAATTTTGGGGCTACCATGGTTTAGGGAGCCTTTTCCCCTTTTCTTTATGTGTCTCCTTTTGTCCACCAGGTGTTCTACCTGCAACCACCGATCCACACCAGAAGTGAGCGAGGCTGCCAAACTGGGGCAGGATGTGCCCCCTGCTCTGTGTCCCCTGGGGTCTCAGAGGCGAGGTGTTAATCCCAGGCGAGATCCCCAAATTGTCAAAAACACGTTCACTCTCCTGTGAAAATTTTAAAAGTTTAATAAAGGACAATAGGAGACAAAAGACAGTAAAGCAAAGATTACAGCCAGGTGTGTCTTGGCACTCAGCCAAGAGGACACTGGCCATCCCGGGGATACTCCTTAAATACCTTTTCCATTACATCAGTCTATTGTATTTTCATAGACCCTTATGCATATGCATAAGCTAGTTTACATTTTCCAGGAACTATTTTACATGGCCCCTCCTTGGCTCTGCCTTTTTAGAGCGTGCGTATTTCTTGGCTGTGGTTTTGGCTCCTTCTCCTTATCGCTTCCAGTCTGGGTCTTGGTCCATACTTTCTTCTAGATGGCAGATGCTGATAGTTGGCCTATCGATAGCAGGGTCTTCATTACATGTTCAATGGATGTTACCCTGACCAAACAGACAGTTCACACATAACT